>NW_016812390.1:1164036-1202315 GCF_001698545.2 Rhinopithecus bieti | reverse complement strand
AGAGAGAGAGAGAGAGAGAGAGAGAGAGAGAGAGAGAGAGTGTGTGTGTGTGTAGGGCAACTACTCAAGGTGGGTAGGATGCTAGGGGCCTGGGTTACCCAGGGAAGGCCCTGGGTTTGAAAAGGGCCCCAGACGAAGCCAGGATTGCTGAAGACAAGCATGTGAGTCTTGTTGGACCTCACCGGGGTCCAAGGTGTCAGTTCACCCCTCTGCTCCCCACCCAGGTCGGGGCAGGTCCAGAGCTGCAGCATGATGGGGAATTTCAGGCCCTGGAGGTCTTCCCACTTGTCACCTCTGTTTCTTCTTCTCTGCCCATGTAGCACACATTCTGAAAGGCTCAGAGTTCTTTCATTCAACCTCCTTTCTTCCTATTTTTTCTTATTGTCTGGCTCTTTCCTGCAGAGGGAAGGAGAAGAGCTTGGTGTAAACCTTGACTCTGAGCTGAGGGCTCAGATGCTGGCTGAACTTCTCATTTGCACCAGGAGTAGGAAGAGTGGACAGCCCAGCACAGAAGCAGCTCTCTGGCAAACAGCTTCCTCTGTAGGCCTCATGCCCTCCAACCGCAGTGCCCTCTGGCCTTGTCACACTGCAGGTAGGGGACAGAACTAAGGAGCATCTCCACAAGCACCTGGCTGTAGTGAACTGAATAGTGTTCCCCCAAAAGATATGTCCAAGTCCAAACCCCTAGTACCTGGGGATGTGACCTTACTTAGAAATAGGGTCTTTGCAAATGTAATTAAGATAGTACTTGTCTTAGTCCATACAAGCTGCTAAAAGAAAAAAAAAAATCACAAACTGGGTGGCTTATAAACAGCAGAATGTATTGCTCATAGTTCTGGAGGCTGGGAAGTCTAAGATCAAGGTGCCAGCAGGTTCAGTGTCTGGTGTGGATTTGGATTTGCTCTCTACTTCACGGATGGCACTTTTTTGCTGTATTTTTACATGGTAGAATGGGATAGTTAGCTCCCTGGGGTTCCTTTTTTTTGTTTTTTTGAGTCAGTGTCTCATTGTGTTACCCAGGCTGGAGTGGCCCAATCTCGGCTCACTGCAACCTCTGCCTCCCAGATTCAAGCAATTCTACTGCTTCAGCCTCCCGAGTAGCTGGGACTACAGGCATGCACCACCATGCCTGGACAATTTGTGTATTTTTTTAGTAAAGACGGAGTTTTGCCATGTTGGTCAGGCTGATCTTGAACCCCTGACCTCAGGTGATCTGCCCGCCTTGGCCACCTAAAGTGCTGTGATTACAGGCATAAGTCTATGTGCCTGGCCTCTGGGGTCCCTCTTACAAGAGCACTAATCCCATGAGGACAAAGCCCCCATGAACTCATCATCTCCCAAAGGCCCTACCTTCTAACACTGTCATATGGGGGATCCAGTTTCAATGTATGAATTGTATAGAAAACATTCAGACCACAGACATAAGGATTTCAAGATGAGATCCAGGGTGGGCCCTAAATTCAGAGACTGGCGTCCTTATAGGGGAAAGGAAAGGGCGATGTGAGACACAGGGGAGAAGACTATCTGAAGAAGGCAGGCGGAGCCGCAGAGATTTAGAGTTATGCAACCCCAGCCAAGAAACACCACGAACCACCAAAAATTAGAAGAGGTAAGCAATTCTTCCCTAGAGCTTTCCCATAAAGACAGTATGGCCCTGCTGATTTTGCAGAAAAGGGAAACTGAGGCACCAAACTACGTCAGCACTCCCTGGGCATGGGAGACTGGGCGCACAGCAGCACCAGCCGGGGTAGGGATGGTGCTGGAAGCTGATGCCCTGTCCCCCAGCTGAAGCCTTCCTACGGCCTCCCTTTGGTGCTAGGGATGGTGCTGGAAGCTGATGCCCCGACCCCCAGCTGAAGCCTTCCTACGGCCTCCCTTTGGTGCTAGGGATGGTGCTGGAAGCTGATGCCCTGTCCCCCAGCTGAAGCCTTCCTACGGCCTCCCTTTGGTGCTAGGGATGGTGCTGGAAGCTGATGCCCTGTCCCCCAGCTGAAGCCTTCCTACGGCCTCCCTTTGGTGCTAGGGATGGTGCTGGAAGCTGATGCCCTGTCCCCCAGCTGAAGCCTTCCTACGGCCTCCCTTTGGTGCTATCCTTTCACTCAGCCCCTCCAGGGCCAGAAAGCGTGGCCCACCGCAGTGTAGGAGTGCCCACGGCCCCAGACCTCTGGCTGGAACCACCCCCTCGGCTGCACCCTGAGGAGACAGTTGCCTCCTGCTCCCTCTCCAGTGGCAGTGAGGTCAGTGCCAAGCTCACACCCTCCCAGAAGTGATTTCATGCCCCATAGGATGGGCAATCAAAAATAATAGACACACAGCAACCTGCCTGGGGCCTGCCGCTGCGGCGGGCAGCTGCTGAGGTGGTTACCGGAAAGATAAACCAATTCCCGGCCCCGGTGGGGAGAAATAACAGCATCAGCAAGGAGCAGGAGCTTCATCTTAGTCTGCAAAGCCCCAGCCAATACGTGGGCTAAAAATAAGCTCCTCTCCCAGCTGCAGCAGCATCCTCCCTTTCCTGACATGAGCTGGCCACGTGGGTTTCTCAGACTCTCGTGGGTTTCTCATGTCCAGGCAGGTGTCTGTCTGCTCAGTGGCCTTGCCTCAGGTCTGGCTGGGGTGGCCTCAATGCGGGGAGCACAGGCTGCGGAATGAGCCTAGGTAAAGGGTATGGGGACCTTCTGACTCCTCCGGGCTCCCTGCAGGGCCTTGGCTCGGTCATGCAGCCCCAGGCTGCTTCCTGTCTGTGCTGAGCATCTGACTGTCACTGCTGAAGGACATTCTGAGTGCGGTGCCGGAGCTAGGCACCCGGGGCCATCTGTCTGCACTTGGTGGGGAGGCGTGTGCAGACCTCTCGCCGTGACTAGCTCTCTCTGGGCATGGTCTGTGATCCACAGAGAGTAGACCCCGGGTGGGCCTGTGTGTCCAGTATGTATTACATGTGCCTCCAAAAAAATGAGTTGGGAGAGGTGGGGATGGTTAATGGGTACAAAAAAAAAAAATAGAAAGAATAAATAAGACCTACTGTTTGATAGCACAATAGGGTGATTATAGTCAATAATAACTTAATTGTACATTTTAAAATAAAAAGTGTCATTGGATTGTTTGTTACTCAAAGGATAAATGCTTGAGGAGATGGATAGCCCATTCTCCATGATGTGTTTATTTCACATCAAATGCCTATATCAAAACATCCCATTTACCTCGTAAATATATACACCTACTACATACCCACAAAAATTTTAAATTTTTTAAAAAAGAATGAATCTGGTTTAAAGCAAAACAAAGCAAAGAACCAACATTTTAGTAAGGAATTGTGTAAGTGAGTATTCTGCAGAACACCCACCTTGGGTAGGGTTTAGGAGGGGGATTTATCTCAATTCTGCTGCCATCGATGAGAAAACATTTTAATAATGCCTCTTTCAAAATAGAGTCAAAATATGAGCCTCACAAAAATATTTCTTATATTGTTTTTTGTCACATGCTGCATGAACTCTCAGGGGGACCCTTTTGTCTCCCCACTTTGGGATCATGCACACCCAAGCTCCCACTTGCCCCACATCCTGGGTCCAGCTGGCTTCACGTTTGCAACGTCTCTTACATGGAGAACCCCCAAAGTCTCCTCACCATCTTCCTGCCTTCAGCAGCTGTCTTCCTCCCCTTTGAGAACTAGTCAGTCCACTCTCCAGCTTAAAAAAGTTCAAAAACTTCTCCCACTGCTGGACTTGACCCTTTCTAATCTGTGGTCAACCTCCTGCTTCACCTATGCCTGCTCACACATCTTGTTCCTCAGCAAAGGAGACTGTATGGGGTCCACTCAATGCTCCTCATTTCTTCTTGCCCCCATGCCTTTGCTAAAGACAGTCCCCACTTCCTAGTACACCCTGTCCACCTTCATTGTCTCTTGAAATTCTACTGTATTTTCAAAGCCCAGCCTGTGTGTTACTCTCTATCCCCCATTCTTCTCAGAGAAGAACTGGCCAGTCCCTCTCCTTGGGTCTCCCTAGCACTTTCGACGGCTTTGTCACAGTGCCTACATTTCTTGTTATTGTTAGTTTCATGTGTATCTCCGTGGCTGGATGGCCCAATCCTGAAGGTCTGACAGAAAACAGTGCCTGGCACATAATAGGTGGCTAATAAATGAAGCCAAACAGCAGCTGACCTGCAGACCCGTAATACAAATGCTTTTTATTGCAAGCCACTGAGATTTTTAAGAGTGCTTTATTACACAGCCTTGTCAACCCAAGAGCTGACTGAGACAAATTGCCCAGGGAGCCTGGGGCAATATGGGACTGCACACTTAGCACTGGCAGAATGCTATTCCAAAGGCATGGTGGGGTTGAGTGCGGGTGTTGGGTGTGAGGTAAGGTTGCTCTCGACATGGTGGTAGAGGGCTGATGTCACGTCAGACTACCCAGGTTGAAGTCCTGGTACTGCCACTTGCTGCTGTGTGTGTGTCTCTGGGCGAGTTACCCTCTCAGCAACTCATTTTTCCTTGTCTATAAAATATGAATCATAATACAAGGATCTGTCTCACAGGGTTGTCGTGAGACACAGGGGAAACCATGCTGAGTCCAGTGCCTGGCACACAGTGGGTGTCTGCTCTCAGGGGTCATGCATCATTAGGAGTGACTGTCATTGGCTCCTCCCTCCCTTTGTCCAAACTGCCTGCTCCCTGCCCAGTTCTGTGCAAGGTGTGTGTGTCTGTTGAGAGAAGCTCAAAGTGGGGGGTGATATTTCTCTGCTCATTTTCCATGTTTCCTCCTGAACTCCAATGTTTCACGAGGGGTTGGTAGTGGCCTGTCCTATCTTCCCCTAGAACTGCTTAGCGTGACTCCAGCTGTTCTCCATAGAGCGAGGACAGGAAGTCACATCTCAGAAAGCAAGGGATGGGAACAGCAGTGACAGTGGTGACTTCATTCTCCTGGCTTTTATGGGCCATGTGAACCCACTTCCAGGACCACCAGTTTCTAGAGATGGACAAGAGTCTGGAAGTGTCCACAGTCACCTCCTTGTCGGTGACATCAGCAGATAGTCATTCTAACCACATTCCCAGGAAACAGGGACTGTGGGGATTCAGGGATGGGAGTGGCATAGACCCTGCCTTCTGGAAGTTTCTGGTGTGGCTAGGGTGGCCAGAGGGACATAGAAATAGCTGAGCGGGTCACAGCATCGTGTACGACAGGACTCTTGAAACTGCCCAGCAGAAGGGTCCTTGAAAAAGGGACACCAGAATCTCCCAGGAAACACCTGCAAGGCCTGGCACGAGGGCAAAGGCTTGAAGAAATGAAGAGGGTGGCTGAGGTGCCCGGGCTCCCCTGGTCTTGCTGCTGTCCTTCTCCTGATGGTCCACCTGTTGCCACCAAGGGACCACAGCAGCTGTTCTTTCACTGGCTCTTCCTAGGAGGGAGCAGCCCTCCCCAGCAACCTCCTTCCAAGGTGGGTTGCCAATGGTTCTCAGAGAGACCCCTCCTGGGCTGCCATTTCCCAGGGATCTCAGCACCCCAAAGCCAGAAATGGGGATGAGGGATGAATCACTCCTGTAGATCTCTGATGCTGGCATGAGTGGGCGAGCCCTCAGCTCCCTGGACTCCTGCCCACCTCTGCAAACGCAGGAGGAGATAGGATGATGGCAGAACATCTGGGCTGGAAAACTGTCAGGTGAGGAGGGTGGGGCATCTGAACAGACAGGTTGAGTAGCTTGCCCAAGGCCACACAGCTGGTGAGTGGTGAGGCCTGATGCTAGGTGCTCAGTAGATTCCCCAGGAGTGACTGGAGGTGGGAGCATTAGAGGCAAGACTAAGAGAGCCTTGGGAAGGAGACAAACAGAGACACCTCCAGGCAAACCAAATGGACTAAAACTAACAGAGGCACCTGGCGCTGACAGCAGATGCCAGGCCAGGGGAGATAGGCTGGACACGGAGGCGGAGGAAATGCTCTTCTGAAAATGATGCTGAAGGCTAGGGAAGAGAAGAACCCTAGAGAGACAGATGGAGAGGAACCAACAGACGGGACTGCTGTCCCTCAGGGCCCTGGCTCTCTCACCACGCAGCCACTAAGCTTGAAGGGAAGCATGTGGGGTACTCGCAGTGTGGGGGATGGGGCAGTGAGGGCCGCGTCCTGACCAGAATTGCCCAGGCTCATGGTGAGAGGAGCCAAGTGCAGTGGGGGCTGCTGGCCAGGCCTGGGAGCTGAGGTTTTGGCTGCCACTTGCCTACCATGGACACCCCCCACCAAAATGCCTCTCTTTATCAGGACCAATAGACACAACCTCAGGGCCCATTTTCGAGGGGTTTCAAACCACCTGGGCAAATGTTCCTTCTGTGGGTGGGCAGCCCAAACGGCAAGGCTTTGCACAGCTGTCCCACCCAGCACAGCCCTGCAGCCTCACAAAGGCAAGGGCACGGGCTCCTGTCACACCTGAGAGCTGTGGCTGGTGTGGGGTGGGGAAGGCCAGGAAGGACAGGAGGGCAGTAGCAGGTCAAGCCAGAACCCTAAGGCCTGCACCTGCAGCCTGTGTCCCAACCTCACAGTGTCCTGAGACCGTTCAAGCCCACTCACTCCTGTCTGGCAGCCAGCCTTGGATGTCACAGAGCATCACTCCCCATGTCCTCAGCCAGCACCACTGTCTGGCCTCGCCAGCCACAAAGGGCCACCCAGGTTTGAGGGGAGAGGACATTGACTCCTTCACGTCACTCAAGGTCACACTGTAAAAAGAGCAGATGAGATGGGAGATAGCATTGTAGCCATCGCCGGAGTGTGTAATCTGCCACACCAGGCTATGCCCACAAGACAGGTAGCCCCTCCTTCCATGTTCCAATTATCATGAGTCCCCAGAATGCCTTCCTCCAGCATCTTAGTCTATTTCCTGCTACTACAACGGAATACCACAGATGTGGTAATCTACAATGAAAAGAGGTTTACTTGGCTCACTCATCTGGAGGCTTCCACCATATCCAAGACCAAGGGGCCACATCTGGTGACAGCCTTCTTGCTTCGTCGTAACATGGCAAAAGGCATCACACTGTCCTGTTGCCACCAAGGGACAGAGACGGGGAGAGAGATGGGGAGAAAGAGACAGGAAATCAGGCTAAACTTATCCTTTCATCAGAAGCCTACTCCTGACATGATGACATTAATATATTCACGAGAGTGAGCCCTCATGGCCTCTTAAAGGCCCCAGCTCCCAATACCATCACAATGGCAATGAAATTTCCACAAGAGTTTTGGAGGGGGCATTCAAATTGTAGCAGCCAGGTATATCTGTGAGTGTCCCAAAGATACTCCATGTCTCGTTGTCCTGTGGGAAATGACCTCAATGCAATGGTGGCCTCTGTACGTCAGCATCCCAGAGGTCACAAGACAGGGACGCTCATAGATGAAATGATGATTCTCAAATGACACGGCTTATTAAACCAATTAAAAACACACAGCAGGAAGCAAGGGGAAAGAGAAGGGTGAGTGAGCACACAGGCTAGGGTGCCCCTGGGGTGAATAGAGCACACACACCCCTGACTCCTGGGTGCACGAGGTTCCCATGACCTGTTCCTCTCTGCTGCATCAGCCGTGTCACTGGTGCTGGGGCTGTGACGACCAGAGCCAGGCAGGCAAAAGGGCTCAGCAGATGAAGATGCCCAGAGCGTGCATGCACTTGCTACAGCAGAGGGATGCATGGGTAGCTCCGGCTTGCCAGTTAGCCTGATGAGCAGCTATTAGCTTTTTTGAAGATTCAAACCCATTTGGTGCTTTATTTAGATTATAGAAAGCATTTTCCACAGTAAGAATTAATAGAAGTTAGCATCTGGGATGTTTAAGTAATGAATTTACTAATTTTCTTGGGCATAGGACACGTGAAGCCAGAATGTGTCACCTGTGGGTGGACAATTTAAGATCTCATGAATATTGAGTGTGTTGAGTGCCCGGTGGGTGTTGAGTGCATCATGGATATTTGATGCCTTATCATTTCTTCCACCCTTCCTACCTGTCAGTGGTACTCTTGTTTCATTCTTCTTAAACCTCTGTTCAATGTACATATATTCGGTATACTCTGTGTTTACTATGCATGTTTCACAGCTATTTGCTTCTGTAAGTAGCTTCTGTCATGTTTTACATCAGAACTGAATATTCTTAAACCATCTGGCCAGCACACAGTCCACAGAGTCACCAGGAAAGGCCACTACAGCTGTTTGACCTGGACTTCATCTTCTGACATATTCGTGCCTCTCTTTCCAGTCACCGCTCTTCTGGATTTCCCCCAACAACAACAGAATATCACAGACGCGGTAATTTACAATGAAAAGAAGTTTACTTGGCTCACTCATCTGGAGGCTTCCATCACATCCAAGACCAAGGGGCCACATCTGGTGAGGGCATTCTTGCTTCATTGTAACATGGCAGAAGGCATCACATGGGGGAGAGAGATGGGGAGAAAGAGAGAGGAAATCAGGCCAAACTTGTCCTTTTATCAAGAGCCACTTGATATCTTCCTTCTGGATACCCAGGCCTCTGCTGGTGGCCATGACCGAGGTCCTCACTCCAGCATCAGGCAGGGGCTACTCCTTTCCCCTTTAGCTCAGCCTCCGAAACCCAGGACAGGCCTTCCAGCTGCCAGTAGAAGTGACTACCCTTATAGTCCACACACCCCAACCTGCTCTGTAGGGCCAGCTCCCTGACTAGCACAGCTTGCCGCACAGGCCAGAGACCAGCTCGCCAACCTGAAAGCGTTCCCAGCAGAGCCAAGCCGGGCTCAACAAAGACCTCCCCATTCTCAGCTCTGGGCCTGTCTCATTTCCTATGGGGCTAGCCATAGCCATGCCTTTTAAAGGCAACTCCAGTAGGTTGTGGTTGGCATCTGTCCTACAAGAGAGTCCCCATAGCCCAGCAATGTCCTTCCAGGCCCTGGTTTATGCAGTCACATTCCTGCGTGGTGTCCCTAACCACCCTTCCCATGCTGTGCTGGGCAAAGGCCATCCCAGTTCTTACCTAGGTCTTTCCTTGAGTGCAAGGTAAAGAGGGCCTGCCTCACCCCTTCCCCAACCATATTACCTCCTATGAGCAAAGGCTTCTGTTTAATTCAGTCATCCAACATTTACTGAGCATCTACTATGTGCCAGACACTAGTCGAGCTTCTGGTGATTCAGCAGTAAACACAACAGACAAAATCCCTGCCCTCATGGCCCTTACATTCTAGTGGGGGAGTGTTATGAGCTGAATGTTTGTGTCCCCTCCCAATTCATATGTTGAAATAAAATCCCCAAGGTGATGGTATTTGGAGGATGCCTTTGGGAGGTGATTCGGTCATGAGGGGAGAGCCCTAATGCATGGGATTAGTGTCCTTTCAAGAAGAGGCCAGACTGGTGCAGTGGCTCATGCCTGTAATCCCAGCACTTTGGGAGGCCAAGGGGGGTGGATCACCTGAGGTCAGGAGGTTGAGACCAGCCTGGCCAACATAGTGAAACCCCGTCTCTACTAAAAATACAAAAATTAGCCAGGCGTGGTGGCGGGCGCCTGTAATCCCAGCTACTTGGGAGGCTGGGGCAGGAGAATCGCTTGAATCCAGGAGGCAGAGGTCGCAGTGAACCGAGATCACACCACTGCACTCCACCCTGGGCAACAGAGTGAGACTCTGTCTCAAAAAAAAAAAAAAAAAAAAGAGGCCAGAGGGCTAGCTCGCTCTCTTTCCACCATAGGAGGGCCCACAAAGTCAGCAGTCTGCAACCCAGAAGGTGCTGGGAACCTGATCTCAGACTTCCAGCTTCCAGAACTGTGATAAACACATTTCTGTTGGTTACAAGCCACCCAGTGTATGGTATTTTGTTAACAGCAGCCTGCACCAAGTCAGGGAGACCGACAAGACGCCACATAAATACATGCCACTGCATTGGAAGGTGCAGAGTACCATGGGCGGGCCGGGGAGAACTATACCAGGGAAAGGGGTGGAGAATGTGCGGCCGGGAGTTGAGCTGCAATTTGAGACAGGGCAGTCAGGGAAGGCCTCAGTGAAAAGGCGACGTTAAGCAAAGTCTCGCAGTGCAGGAGAGCACCTGTATGGGAATATGTGGAAGGATGCTCTGGGCAGGGAAGTGGCCAATGCAAAGAGCCTGAAGTTTTGTGCAAAAACAAACCTATCTCTGCCTCTGCAAGGAAAAGTTTTTCCCAAAATGAGCAAAGAAAGGATCAGTCAGCAGAGGCCAAGCTTCCACCTTTGGGTTAGGCTCTTGGGTGGGCAGGCGTCCACCTACCCCGGACTCCAGCAAGTTCCTTCTCTCACACCAAACAACGAAATGGCTTCCCAGAGGGCCCCATTTCAGAACAAAGGGAAAGTTAGTCCCAGAGACAAATCCAGATTTCTGCCCTTCAAGGAAGAAGTTGCTTTTAATCCAGAAAGAACAATCTTTCCAATGTTCCCACATTTTAAGTTCAGTCTTTCTTGGACAGCCTCTTGGCTTTTATTTAGTATTGGGGGGCCAGTATACCTGTGAAGCCCTTTTGAAGTACGATGATTATTATTCCATTTTGCAATTTGAGAACTGAGGTTCAGAGACAGTAATTCCTATGCCCAAAGACATACAGTCAGCTGTGTATCTATTGAGCTGATGTGCAAATCCAGGGTGCTCCTTCTGTGGTCCCTTCTGATGGGGGTCCCTTTCCAGAACTGTTGTTTGGATTCAGGCAGGGGGTCTAGAGGGCCCTAGCCCTGACTGCCTCTCTGTCTGGGAGAGGGTTCTGGGACACAAGTGCCATGGCCCTCGGGATTCCTTGCTGAGCCCAGCCCCAGCTGCACCCTCCTTACTGCAGCCAGATGGGGTTTCACACCCGCTTCCATCAGAGGCTGCGTATCCTTGGCCTCAGAGCCTCAGGTGGCTCTTCTGAGAGATAAGAATAATGCCTACTACCAAGGTAAGGCATCTTGGCACATAGCAGATGCTAGATTAATTGTTAATATTATACCTTTTTCACTCTGGGGTGGGTGATGAGGGCTCTGGGTGCATCAAAGGTGGCTGTCCCCAGCCCCCCTCCCCCAGTAAATCTGGCCTTGAGAGTCCCCAAGGGAACACACAGGACACATGGGGGCCTCAGGGCTGGGCTGGCTCCTTAAGGCTCTGACCATTTTCCATCTTCCCTATCTTCACGAGCTACAATAATTTAACAACCTCAGGAGCGAAAAGATAGCTGGGGGAGCAAATGTGGACTCAGTGAAATTAAAGTTAAATTGGAATAAATTAAATTAAATGGCAACTTTCTGGTGCTCATCTCTCAGGCCAAATTATTGTGGAGTGTTTCTGGCTGCAGAGGAGAGGGCTTTGGCGGTGGATTCTGGCACTTCCTGGCGGCTCCCCCAGACGTGTGGGGTGGCCCTGGGGAGGCGACTGCCTTTGGCAACTTCTTCTAGCTCAGGGAGGAAATAGTGGGGAGCACAGGCAGCTGGAGGCTTAAGGTGGCCGTGCCCACCTCCGCCTCTCCACGCTTCCTGCTTCTACCATGAAGCCACCGGTGCGGTGGGGCATGACCACACGACTGGCAATCCCCAGCTCTGGGCCCCTTGGCTTAAGGAGGTGCAACCCTGATTGGCAGCCATGGGGCTTAGAGCACACACTAGGTTCACAATGATCATGACCCCTTGGGCTTCTAAGGCCTAAGTTATAGTTGGGGGAGGTGGGAGTCCCAGCTGCCCTGGCTGCCCCATCTCTCCTAGGGTGCCCTGCACGCTTCAGGCCAAAGGAAACCAGATTCCAGGCCAGGCTGGGGCTCATGGGCTGTGCTTCCTTCAGCTTCCCATCCAATTCCCCCAGGGTTCAAAGAAGAAAATTCGCCACAAGCACAGAATTCTTTCAAGTCCCAGTTTTTAAATTTATGTGCACGTTGCCTTCTGCTCGGTAATGTATTCATGTTGATTTTAATGTGTAATGTTCGACACTATTTACCAATGAGTAAAACCAACATGCCTACAGGCTGTGCCCCTTTATCCTGGATCTTCCGGGAGGCCCTGGCATGAGGCCTGACAGCCCCTGGGTGAAAATGAACCACAGGGTCTGCTGCACTTCTACCCCTCACCCCGCCCCACCCGCCTCCCCAGCCCCCAGGCTGGACTCCTAGAAGGCAGGAAAATCCCAGTGTTACAACAACGTGGGTGAACCTTGAAGACAGTGTGCTAAGTAAAATAAGCTGGTCACAAAAGAACAAATACTGTGGGATTCCACTCAGATGAGGTGCTTAGATTAGTGAAATTCACAGACAAGGAAAGTAGAATTGTGCTTGCCAGGGGCCGGGGTCAGGAGAGGAATGAGGACGTAGTGTTTAACGGGTATAGAGTTTCAGTTTCGCAAGATGAAAAATAGTTCTGGAGGTGGAGGGTGGTGATGGTTGCACAACAACATGAATTACTTAATGCCACTGAACTGCATGCTTGGAAGTGGTTGAGATGGTACATTTTACATTATATATCTTTTACCACAATTTAAGAGACAAACAAACAAGGCCATCAAGGGGCAGAGGTGGCCTGGCGTGTTTACCCACCCAGGGTCTCAGTCGGGGGCAGGGCCAGGGTCAGGGTCAGGGGCTGACCCTCCTTTTCTTGAAGAAGACCTGGACTTGCCCTACTCCCTAAGGAGGTGGCAGTAGATGCAGTAGATGTGGCTCTCTGGTCACCTGGGCTGTCCCCAACATCGGGGCTGGAAGAAGCCCTGGAGAACAGTCAAAGAGGCCAGGAAAGGGGAGCCACCTCTCGAAGTCACACAGACAGCGATGGCCAGGTTAGAGGGCTGATTTCTCTCTTCTGGTGACCCAGTGGCTATGAAAGGCCAGAATAGGTCATGGAAAGCCCTTCCTTGCAGCACCAGCCCCTTGTCACTAACCCCTGGCCCCTCTTCTAAAAGAGCACCAATAACCTTTGCCCCTCCTCAGGCTGCAAGCAGGCTGATTAACTAATCCTTGTTAAGGGCTCAGGCACAGGCTAATGGGCAGTAGGTATTCTCATTATTATTTTTAATCAGACTATGCAATTTTATAGCTCCTGTCACCCAAGGCTATTGCGTGTCTCTGTGTCTCTGGAAGTTAATTAAGACTGCCAAGGATGGGCTTACAGAGGGGTAGGAGGCCCAGGGCTGGGCTGTGGGAGAGTGCAGAGATCCTGATTCCCCTCGGGGCCCCACTTAAGGGGCAGATGTGAGAGGGTTGGCAGAGGGTGGGTCAGCCTGTGCTGAGCCCCAGGGTCACCTGACGGAGCCCACCCCAGGGAGGCAGGGAATGAGTTGCAGCACTCATAGTGGCCCCAGGTTCCAGTCTCTGACTCTCTCTCACAGAGAGCATCTGGTCTACGTGAGCTTAGGAAAGTGCGCGCCTGAAGGTCACCCCAGTGGCTGGGTAGCCTCGCTCTGGTTCTGTCGCCCAGGCTGGAGTGCAGTGGCCCCATCAGGGTTCATTGCAGCCTCCACCTCCTGGGCTCTGCTTCCCAAATAGCTGGGATTACAGGAATGCACCACCATGCCCAGATAATATTGATTGGTTGATTGATTGATTGATTGATTGAGACAAGGTCTTGCTGTATCACCCAGGCTAAAGTGCATTGGTGCAATTATAGCACGCTGCCACCTCAAATTCCTGGGCTCAAGGGGTCCTCCCACCTTAGCCTCCCAAAGAGCTGGGAATACAAGCATGAGCCACCATGCCCAGTCTGTGCAGCCTCTTAGGACAGGCCTTATCACATCACACATCTCTAAAGATCACGCTTCATAGCTCTGCCTACTCTGGGATCAGAAAGATCCAGACTTTCCATGGGAGAGCTGGAAGGAGGCTTTTTTGAAGACAGCAAAAGGATTCATTGAAAACTACAGGAATGAGACTTCTATATGGTTTGCTATGAACTAAACACAGTTATTCACAACAAACTATGGACAATATATAAATTAGCCTGATATAAATTCATGCTTTTTTATGATTTTAAGTTTGAATTCATTTCAATTACAAGTTAATATATCAATACATGAATCTATTCACCTTTAAAATTATCAAAAATAAATCTAAAGTCTCCATTAACCCAACAGTTTTGTCCCTCTCCTATCTCCAGAGGTAGACCACTATTATGATTTTGGTGTGGATCCAAAAGATTAAAAAGAAATTTTGAAATTCATTAGATATACCCGCAGAAAATAGATAGTATTGTTTGGGGTATGTGTTTTTAAAATAATATAAATGGTATGCATATTCTGCAACTGTTTTCTTTTTTAACTTAATGATTTTTTTTTTTACATCTTAGATTAAAAGATCTTAGATAGATTTAAACCAGGTCCATTCCTTTTGGAATGAGCTGCAGCAGAGTCTTCTGTCCTAAAAATATAGCACATTTTGCTTATCCATTCCACAATTTTGCTATTTCAAAAATACTTCAGTGATCATTCCTGGGCATGGTTCCCCATACACGTGTGTGAGTATTTGTTTAGTGCTGACACACAGAAGCTTAATCACTAGGTTATAGGAAATGCACATTTTCTGCTTTGAGTAGATACGATCAAATCACTCTCAAGAGTGGCTGCACCAATTCACACCCTGCCCCCAGCAGTTATATGAGCATGCTCATTTCCACACGCCTCAGTACCACTTGATGTTAAAAAAGAATTTACTTTTGTCGAGCTGATGATTAAAATAGTATCTCCTAGGAGTTTTGATTTGCATTTTCTTGATCACTCTTGGATTTGAGCATCTTTTCATGTGTTTATTGGCCATTTATATTTTCTCTTTTGTGAATTACACATTAATATCCATTGCTCATTTCTTTTCTCTTGGGTCATTTTTTTTCCCTATTGATTTGTAAATGCTCTACAAATGATGAATTTCAGTTCCTTTTCTGTACACTTAAAATGTTTGTCACCAGTCACCAGTTAAAAGGCAATGTTGATTGTCTTTTAAATGTATTTATAGTATTTTGTACCCTGTACAAATTTTTTAATTTTGATTTGTAAAATTTTCTTTATGATTTTTAGACTTTGTGTCTTGTTTAGATAAGCCCCTCTTGGCTGGGCACAGTGGCTCACTCCTGTATTCCCAGCACTTTGGGAGGGCGAGGCAGGCGGATCACCTGAGGTCAGGAGTTCAAGACCAGCCTGACCAACATGGTGAAACCTACTAAAAATGCAAAAATTAGCTTGGCGTGGTGGAACATTCCTGTAATCCTAGCTACTCATGAGGCTCAGGCAGGAGAATTGCTTGAACCTGGGAGGCAGAGGTTGTAATAAGCCAACATCACACCACCGCACGCTAGTCTGGGTGACAAAGTGAGACTCCATCGCAAAGTCAATAAATAAATAAATAAATAAATAAATAAATAAATAAGCCCTCTCTACCCCAAAGTGAAAAAAGCTGGTCTTCTTAATTTATTCTAATAATTTTAAAGTGCTTCTTTTTTACATTTAGGTATTTAATTCATCTGGAGTATACTTTTGTGGCAATAGTGTCTCAGAAATAACTACATTTCCTAGTCTCCTTTGAAGCTAGGGACTCCCATGTGACCTAGCTCTGGCCTAGAAAAAGGAAGACGTCTATGGGGGGAATTTCTGGGAAAGTTTTTCTGCTATAGGCACTGCCCCTGCCTTTTCCTAATTTCCGTCTTTCACTTCCTGGAATGTGGGTGTGTTGTTCTTCAGTAAGAATTTCAGAATTTGTGTGTCAAGTGTCATGAAAAATCTTATTGAAAGTTTTATTGGGATTTGTATCAGCTTTTAGTAACAAAGGCAAACAGACACTTAATATAATAGGATTTTAAATTTTGTATAACAGGTAAATCTAAAGGGATGCAGACCAGAGCTAACACAAAGACCCCATGGTGTCCACAAGTAACTGAGCTTCTTTCTTTTTTCTCTACTTTTGTCAGTATTTGGCTTTTATCTTCTTGGACCCAATATATACTGGGCACAGCATCTTAATGGCAATGTAAACTCTAAAACAAACCTAATAAAAAATGTACAATACCTATAATGGAGTCTTCCCATCCATGAACATGATATAGTTTACATTTATTCAACTCTTTTCTTGAATATTCTTTTGGAACAACCCTACCTGGTTATTGATTGATTAGTAATTTTGTATTTGTGTGTATAAGTGGAAGTGGCTGTAGTTTTCCCTCTTGTGCTGTCCATGCCGACTTTTAGGATCACAGTGATACTGTTATCAGAAAATTAGATTAAGACTTTCTCATCTCTTTTCTGTATAAACTGAAAGTTTATCCAAAATTAGTATTATGTAATAATTTAAAAGTTCGGGCCAGGCATAGTGGCTTACACCTATCATTGCAACACTTTGAGAGACCAAGGCAGGAGGACTGCTTGAGGGGCCAGGAGTTCAAGACCAGCCTGGGCAACATAGCAAGACTCTGCCTCTAAAATAAATAAATAGGCCGGGTGTGGTGGCTCACACCTGTAATCCCAGGAATTTGGGAGGCTGAGGCAGGAGACTCATTGGAGCCCAGGAGTTCAATCCCACTCTGGGCAACAAAACAAGAACCCATCTCTAAAAAAAAATTTTTTTAATCTAAAATAAATGAATAAATCAATAAAAAGCTTCATAGAACTCACCTCAATATACCCTCTGGTCTGGTACTGTCTTAGTTGGGCAGCTATTATAAAATGCCACAAACTGGGCAGCTTATAAACAACAGAAATTTATTTCTCATAGTTCTAGAGGCTGGGAAGTCCAAGATCGAGGCACCAGTAGATTTAGTATCTGGTGAGGGTCTGCTTCCTCATAAATAGCACCTTTGATGAGTTGGAATAGAAGCAAGCTAGCTTCTCACATGGTAGATGGAGCAAGCTAGCTCTCTGGGATATCTAATGCCATTCATGAGAGCTCCACTCCTGTGACTTAATTACCTCCCAAAGGCCCCCTTCTTTTTTTTTTTTTTGAGATGGAGTTTCACTCTTGTTGCCAGGCTGGAGTGCAATGGTATGATCTCAGCTCACCGCAACCTCCACCTCCCAGGTTCAAGTGATTCTCCTGCCTCAGCCTCCTGCGTAGCTGGAATTACAGGCATCTGCCACCATGCCCAGCTAATTTTGTATTTTTAGTAGAGATGGGGTTTCTCCATGTTGGTCAGGCTAGTCTCAAACTCCCGACCTCAGGTGATCCACCTGCCTCGGCCTCCCAAAGTGCTGGGATTATATGTGTGAGCCACCGCACCCAGCCCAGGCCCCCCTCTTAATACCATCATGTTGGGGGTTCAGATTTCAACATATGAATTTTCGGAGAGACACAAGCGTTCTGTCTATTGCAGGTAGTTTTTGAATTTGGTCGCTGACCACAAGTTTGGATTTTTCCATGTTTCTTAGCCTATTCAGGAATTTTACTTCTTCTTGATTCTATTTTTAAATTTATTTTTGTGTAGGTTTTCACATTTATTAGTAGGAAATTGTGTATTTTTTATATTTTACTAGTCACTTCTGTCTGTGGATATACTCATTTTTGATTCCTGATACTGTTTGTTCAGCCTTCTCATTTTTCTCTTTGTTATACTTATCCAAGGTTTGTCTATATTGATAATGTTTTAAAGAACCATGTTTTACTTTTGTTCAGCAACTCTTCTACTGTTTTTCTTTCCTTACATCTTGCTTTTATCATTATTCTTTCTACTTTTTTCATTACATTGTTCTTTCTCTAGCTTAATTTAAAAGCACAGTTTATTTCTTTTTAGTCTTTCTGATTTTCTAATAAATGTATTAAGACTATAATTTTTTCTCTGAGTACAATTTTGGCTACCTTCTACAAGTTATGTAGTGCTCTCATTTTTATTCAGTTATAAATCATTTATAATTTTCATTTTTGCCTGTTTCTTAACAAAAGTTATTTAGAGGTTGTAATTCCTGCCATCTTGAAATCCATTTTGGTTAATATTAACGTTGCTAATTCTGGCTTTCTTTCCAATAGATCTAATTGTATCCATCTCACTTATGTTTTTGTAGGTCCCCTGTTCCTCTCAACTTATAGGGCTGTGGAATGGACCTGTTTTCTACCTAAGCTCTCATATGCATTATCTCCTGATATGGTTTGGCTTTGTGTCCCCACCCAAACCTTATCTCGAATTGTAATCCCCAAGTGTTGAGGAAGGGTCCTGGTGGGAGGATCTGGTGATTGGATCATGGGGGCAGTTTCCTCCAAGCTGTTCTCATAAGAGCGAGTGAGTTCCCACGAGATCTGGTGGTTTTATAAGAGGCTCTTCCTCCTTTGCTGTCTCCTGCCACCTTGTGAAGAAGGTGCTTGCTTCCCCTTCGCCTTCCACCATGATTGTAAGTTTCCTGAGGCCTCCTGAGCCATATGGAACTGTGAGTCAATTAAACCTCTTCCCTTTATGAATTACTCAGTCTCAGGGAAGTTCTTTATACCAGTGTGAAAATGGACTAATGCATCTCCCCTGAGACAAATACCCAAAATTTTCCTGTCTGACCCAAAGTGCAGTGTATGTGTGTGTGCACGTGTGTGCACTCGCATTCTGGCAGCTTCAACCAATCTCCAGTCAGGGGTCTCTGGGTCTTTCCCTCCAGAATCCACCTCCTCTGGTCCTGAAGTTCCTTCTGGTACTGGGAAACATCCCAGGATATGTTTCTAACTGTGTTGACTCAACTTGCCCTTTCAATATCTAGATTCAAGTCTTCTCTTATTTCAGGATAATTTTTTTCAATTATATTTTAAATATCTTTTTCAGTTTCATTGTTTTGGTTTTCTCCTCTGGGGATTATAATTATGCAATGATGCAATGTTTTCCTATCTTATACATCTGTCATTTTCTCTCTAGTTTAAAAAACCACTTTATTTGTTTTATTTTCTCATTTAAGGGTGTCTGTTCTCCTTTGCATTCTTTTGCCCTTGAGTCTTAAGTTCTGAAATGATTCTTGTCATTTCTATTATGGGAACTGGAAGTGGGATTTACATTTTAACAGGATCATTCTGGCTGCTGTGTGGCGAATGGAGCATTTGGGAGCAAGAGAGGAACAAAGGAGGTCGGGTAGGAGACTCTTACAGATGCCCTAAGAAAACTTGGTGGCTTGGACTGGAGGGTAATGATGAATATTGTGAGAAGTAGTGATTTAGGGATGTGTTTCAAAGGTGTGACTGCAAGAATATGCCATTGAATTAGATATAAGGTTTAGAGAGAGAAATCAAGCAATTGGGACACTAGATGGAAGAAGCTGTCATTTTCTTTAATGGGAAGCATTGAGGAAGGAGGAACTTTGAGAGAAAAAGTGGAGTTTGGTTTTGGATATGTTAACTTTGGGTTTCCTATTAGACATGCAGTAAGAGAAGGCAACTGGATGTTGGAGTCTGGAGGCAGGGTGGAGATTAGGGCTGGAGATAATTTAGAAGTCCTCAGCATATGATATTTAAAGTCTCCGGACTGGAAGAGATCACTTAGAAAGTGAGGGAGGACAGAGAGGAGAAGAAGTCTGAGCATGAGTCCTGGAGCCTTTCAGCACCTCGAAGTTATGAAGATGAGGAGGATCCAGCACAGAAGACTTAAAAGCAACAGCCAGCAGAGTAGACACAGCAGCGGAGGGTAGACAGCTGCACCCAGGGCTGCTGCAGGACAAAGAGGCAGGACCGGGAGAAGGGGCTGTGGGAAAGTGGTTGGTGAACTTGTATTGTTTCCTGATTTGAGAGGATTCAAGAAAAAAATGAACCTTCCCTTTCTGCCTCCCCTCCCCTCCCCTTCCCTTCCCTCCTTCCCCCTTTTCTCCCTGAATTATTCAGTCCAAAAGCCATTGGGTAGGGCTGGTTCAGGTGGGTACCTATGGCTAGGAGTTGGGTGGGGCAGCCTGGTACTGGATGTTGGAGTGTGAGTGGGTAAAGAGGGCATCCGTGTGTTTGTGTGTGCTGGTAGTATCAGTAGATTGTTCACAGATGGAGATTGGTCAAAAAAGCTAGTATAGTGAGGATAGTGGGGTTTGTGCTTCTCACTGGTGGGAAAAAAAGAGTTATAAATACCAAAAGTGGAAAATTAGAAAGAATCCTACGATGTTCAACTGGAATTGGAACCGGCAGTATAAACTAATGGCTACACACACACAGACACAGACACACACACACACACACACATACACACACACGGAGAGATGATAGATAGATAGATAGATAGATAGATAGATAATAGATAGATAGATAGATAGATAGATAGATAGATAGATAGAGAAATTGAGATGAAAATCTGTGGAGAGAGAGAAATTTTCTCACTGTCCACTCAGAGGGCCTGGGAGCAGCACCATCCAATGCAAGGAGCATGCTGAACACTCAGATCTTGGCCCCTAAACACCACTGCCCCTTAAAAGGAACCAGGTTCCTGGAGAAATGGCTGATTCCGAGGCTAAACCAGAAACAGTACAAGATAAGTCTGGAATATGTACCAGAAAGTAGGGAAGGGTTCAGGGACATAGAGAGCCAGAGCGCCTGAATGGGCTCTCATAGGGCTCTCACATGCCAAATGTGGGAATATTTTAGCATCAAATTAAATAACAATAACAGATTATAACCCAGTAAATAAAGTGGAATCCATGAGCCTATACTGAGAGAAGCAGGGGCAGGGAGAGAGAGACAGAGAAAGAGAGACACACAATGACAAAGCTTTTTCTTATAATAGAATGCCAACTAATAAATATAGAAGAAACAATGAAATTAGAAAAGTTGGCAGCCCTCATAGTAATAACTTACTCAGCCAAGAAACACCAATGGATTCTAAAACTAGTAAGTGGAAATTTGAAGAATAACAGGATATTACAGAGCTTCAAAATACTTATTGATTACCACAGGGAGAGAGGCTTTCAGTGGTGAAACCTGGCAATCGATACCTCAATCAACTAATCAAGGCTAACAACGTCAGTACTTGACAAATTGAAATCATGTACACCTGCCAGGACTCAATGAGGAACACCAGTATCACTTCTGTGATACTCCTGCCAGAGACGCATCACCTGAATTGGGTTCACTCTACAAAATACCTGGCCTGTAATCTTGAAAAATATCAAGATCATGAAATTCAAGGAAAAACTGAGGGACTGTTCTAGACCGAAGGAAACGTGATGTGAAAACTAAGCAAAACATTATGATCTTGGATTGGGTCCTTTTGGTAGCAAAGACATTATTGAGAAAATTGGTGAAACTTGATTGGCAGTGCAAATTAGGTGGCAGAGATGTAGCTATGTTAATTTCCTCAGTTTGCTAGTGTATTGTAGGAGAATGTCCTTATTTGTAGCAAATGTGCATTAAAGTATTCTCGAGTGATAGGGCAACATGTCAGCAACCTATTCTCAAATAGTACAAGGAAAAGAACGTTTTAAATACTGTTCTTGCACCTTTTCAAGTTTAAAATATCTTAAAATGAAAAGAATAAAACAAAAAACAAATACACAAAAAAAGATGGATGAGGAAGCCCAGAGACAATTCCAGGAATTGGGTTGGCTGGGTTTCTTCAAATGCCAGTGAGATGAGAAATAAAAAGGCAGGATGGATGGGGAGGGGCTGATGTAGACTAACAAGATTCATACCAGTATAGATCCCTATTCCAACAAACCAGCCCTGGAAAGACATTTTAAAGATAATCAGGGAAATCTGAATATGAACTGGCTATGAGATATTACCAAGTTATTCTTGCTAAATTCTAAGTGTGAAAAAGCCATTATGATTATGTAAAAACACGTGGGGTATTTTTCAGATTCATATTGAAGCACGTGGGAATAAAAGGACATGAGGTCCAGCATTGGCTTTAAAATACTTGACAGAAAAGGGAGAGACACAACAAATAGAGAAAGACCTTTAATAATTATTGAATCCGGATTATAAGTGCTGTGTTAGTCAGCTCAGGCTGTTGGAGTGACTTTAAAATTTCTCGGTGTGCAGATTGGAAGTCCAAGATCAAGGTGCCAGCAGATTTGTTTTCTCCTGAGGTGTGTCCACTTCAGGACAGCCTCCTGGCTGTGTCCTCACAGTCCTCCCTCAGTCTGTATTGTCTGTGGTCCTAATCTCTTTTTCTAAGGACACTAGTCCTATTGAATTGGGCCCACTCATATGACCTCATTTTACCTTAATTACCTCTTTGAACGCCCTGTCTCCAAATAAAGTCACATTCTTAGGTTCTGAGGGTTAGGACTTCAACATGAATTTTAGGGGCTACGGTTTAACCTATAACAGGTGTATAGGGGTTATTATAGTCTCTCATTTTGATGAATATTTTTCATAATAAAGGTTTTCATAATAGGCCAGGCACGGTGGCTCACACCTGTAATTCCAGCACTTTGGGAGGCCGAGGAGGGCAGATCACCTGAGGTCAGGAGTTCGAGACCAGCCTGACCAACATGGTGAAACCCCATCTATAGTAAAAATACACACACACACACACACTAGCCAGGCGTGGCGGTGGGCGCCTGTAGTCCCACCTACTCAGGAGGCTGAGGCAGGAGAATCACTTAAGCCCAGGAGGCGGAGGTTGCAGTGAGCCAAGAGCATGCCATTGCACTCCAGCCTGGGAGACAGAGCAAGACTCCGTCTCAAAAAAAAAAAAAAAAAATGTAATAAAAATAAATGCAGAAAGAGTAAGTTGAGACAGCCACCGTAGACGGCTCTTTTGAGGAGTTTTGCTGCAGAAAACATCAGAGAACTGGGATCATGCCTGGAGGTGAATGGAATATGGGGACAAGGGAGTTTTTGTTTTTTCTTTTAAAATGGTTGTTATTGAGCCATATTAGTATGCTCATAAGGAGAATCCAGGACAGAGAAAATAAGTATGCACAATGAAAGAGAGGGAATAATAGCAGGTGGAAGTCCTTAGTTGGCAAGCGAGCATGGTATGGGTAAAAAAATGGAGGTGCCACCCTGTCTCTGCCAGCGGCTCTGTCGAGGCGGCTGTGAGAGTGAGGAAATTCTCTTCCAACCAATGAGGTTCCTCAGTGAAAAAAGAAGGAAGGGCATTCCAGGTCGATATTTTATCATAAAAAAAAAAAAAAAAAAAGAGAGAGAGAGAGAGACAGGAGCAAGGGCATCTGTCAGTGAAGAGTGAGGGAGTGCCAGAGATTTTAGGAGAGGAGAGAAGATGAGAAATGCTCAAGGAGGAAGAGGTGGAGAGTGAATTGAACGCAGAAGCAATGCCAGAAATCAGCTGGCCCCTTTGGAGGGCTGCCTTCATGAAATTAAAGGAGTGCCAGGCGGGGCGCCTCATGCCTGTAATCCCAGCACTTTTGGAGGCCGAGGCGAGCGGATTACCTGAGATCAGGAGTTTGAGACCAGCCTGGCCAACAAGGCGAAACCCGATCTCTACTAAAAGTACAAAAATTAGCCAGGCGTGGTGGTGGGCGTCTGTAATCCCAACTACTCAGGAGGCTGAGGCAGGAGAATCGCTTGAACCCAGGAGGTAGAGGTTGCAGTGAGCTGAGATCGGGCCATCGCACTCCACCCGGGTGACAAGAGCGAAACTCCGTCTCAAAAAAAAAAAAAAAAGAAAAAAAAGAAGAAAAAAAAAAAAAGAAGTGCTGACAGTCAGCTCTCTTCAGTGGCTTAGGAGGGTGTGGAAGACGCGAAGCTCTGGATTTAATCAAAGTCGGAGTTTGGTTAGGAAAATACAATGAAAGGGCGGGACACCGACAGTGAAGGATGTATGCAAGGGAGTGATTAGAAACATGTGGGTCAGAACACCAGCGGGAGCTTGATGAAAATATAGGAGGTGGTGGTGGTCGAGTGGGATGGTTGAAATGTAAACTTTGGAGGGATGTGGGAATTAAGGACAACGTCTACGATATGACAGTGGAGCGGCTACGGCGCGGGGGTGGAAATCACTGGAGAAGAGGCCAGGGATCAAGGGGTGGAAGAGCTGGATGGATTGTCTACGTGAATTTCAGAGCCTGTTATTTTGACAGGCACCTTTCTAATTTTCTAAATTCTTGTGTCCCTTTCAAAAGCATTCTGTTCTTGTTTTGTGGGTATACAATTTTCTGAATCTTTCTAAGGAATTAGAGTCTCTCTCTCTCTACACACAGACACACACACTTTTGTTTTCAAATCATCTTTTCTTTGGAGTTGATTGCACTCCTGGTTTATCTAGATCATTCTCGTTTGATGAAACACCGTGGTGAAAATCATCCTACCTAGAGCTTCGCCCTCATCACTGTTATCCACGAGGTGAGTCTTTAAAGGCCAGGTGATGGCCCTTTCCCCTCTCCTGGGAAATCACGCCGGCGCTGATCCTCCTAGGAGAGGGGAGAAGGGAGAGAATATGAATGAGACCTTGAAAGCAGAAGCCTCACTTTAGGGTCATATTTGGAAAAGCCCGTCTTCAGCAGCCACAAAAGCTCCCCCTGGGACCTCCTCAAGCCAGGAGCAGGCTGTGAGAGGTTTCCCTGGAATGCGGGGTCTGGGTGCACCCCACCCCCGTTTCCATCTCCCGCCTGCACCGCCTGGAGCCCCGGAGGAGTTCCCAGGGACCTGGAAACAGCGGCGGGAGCGCGGAAGGGACGAGCTGGTGGTCTGGGTCAAAAGAAGGATGAAGGGGCGAGGCTTCTAGAGCGTGGGAAGGGGTCCAAAGGACCGAGCCGGGTGGAAGGCTTGGCCAGGACCCCGCCTGCTCCCCGGGATCTAGCGGGAGCTTCCGCTTGCTTCCCGCTAGGGCGGCGCCGCGCAGTGCCCGGAGCTCCCACGAGGGGGCGCGCTAGCTCGGCGGCGGCTGCGCCGCGGCGGGAGCCGGAGGCTGCGGGCACAAAGAGCGGCGGGGCGGACCTTGGGGGCGCCCGCGTTCCCTGTCCCGTGGGTTCCCAGCAAACCGCAGCCATAGGAGGGGTGGGCTTTGCCTCTGAAGCACAGCAGGCCCCTAAGTTTTCACGGACTGAATGCATGAGTTGTGTACGCCCTGCCGCACCGAGATGTTAGAGGTTTCCCAAGTTACGCCCCCGCAGGCCCTCTGACACTGACATATTAAAAGAAGCCCAGAGGAAGAGGGCGACGCACGCGGGTGGCTTTAGGCCATCTATTTGGGTAAAAATGACAGAAGGGGCATGGTGCGGTGGGGAGGAAGCGGGTCCTCCGGCCCTAGCTTCCGATTCTGGCCCGAGGCTCAGCTAGGATGGCCCCAGACCCCAGAGAACGTCCTACCCTGTGCCCGTTTCCACTCCCACCTCTCGTCCCCGAGTTCCGGGCTAAGGAGCACGACTTGGCCAGAGAAAACGTGAGACGGCGCCGGGACAGGGACCCTCCTCCCGCAGCGCACATCCCACCCTCCTTGCTCAGACACTGCTCTGGCTGCTTGTGCTTCTAGGAGGCGCCACTGCGGAAGTCAGCCGTAGGAGGGGTGGGCTTTGCCTCTGAAGCACAGCAGGCCCTTATCAAGTTTTAGCGGACTGAATGCATGAGCTATGTACGCCCTGCCGCACCGCGACTTTAGGACCCCCTTCTCCAGCTCCAGGGGGAGCTGGTTAGGACCCCCTTCTCCTTAACCAGCCCCCCTCCTCTGTGGTGATGACAGTGACAACCCCAGGTTCAAATTCCTGTTAACCACCTGAGGGAACTCTCCAGGGCCCCCTTTCTCACCAGTTATACGGAGTCACGGGACTAACTAAGGCACCTGTCACAGGAATCGTTATGAGGGTTAAATGAGCGGCTCGAGGCAGCTGGAAAGGGAGAATTCTGTCTGGAAAAGGAGGCAGCTGGGCCTGGGACATCGGCCTGGGACACCGGGCTCCCCTGAACCATGTAAGAATTGGCCTTACCTGGCCCGTCCAGTGGAGGCTCAGCTAGAGGGATAAGCTCTCAGCTGGTAACAATGGCGGCTGCCAGTTTTCTGTTTGCATAAGAGGTGGGCACCAGCCCTTTGAGCGGCCTTCATTGCCTCATAGAGAGTTGGAGAGTTGCACGTGCCGTGGCCCATAAACGTCAGCCATGAGTAAACATCACACAGAACCCTGCGCTTAGAGGCCCCTCCTCTGGGTTCTTGCAAACTTATTGGTCAACTAATATGTCCCTGGCACATGCCAAATGCTACACAGTTGCAGGGATTCCTGACTCACCTTTCTTTCTGCCTTTCGTGCTCTTCCCCAGATAGCTGCATGGCTCTATCACTTCCTTCCAGTCTCTGCTCAAATGAACCCCTACCCCTGCAAACCTTGTCTCCTTATTCTGCTTTATTTTTTCCATAGCACGTATTACCACCTGCCAAATTGATTTATTTATTGTTTATCCTTCCCCATTAATATTTAAACCCCACAAAGGCAGGGACAATGGTTTATTTAAAAATCTAGTTCTAGATTAGGGGTCCTAGAAGTACCAGCTAGAGACGATAACAGCAAAAAATGCCAAAAAGAGAGAGATGGACATAGAAAGAAAGAGAAAAAAGCCTAAACAAACGATTGAAACCTCCCACTGAAAATTATAAAATACATGAGGAATTCTAATGCTAAGAAAGACAAACAAAATCTACAATCAGAAGATGAATTCACTGCAGATGACATTAATTTTATAGAATAGTTTGACAAATATTGTAAGTAAATGTGTTTGAGGAGCTCAAGGAAATGACTGAAGGAACAACTTCTATTAAATAAAAAAAAGAACAAGACATTCAAATAGGCAGAAATGAACCAGGAACTGGATATCTTAGAAATAAAATAAGTATTGGCTGTTGAAAAAAAAGTTATAGGATGAATTCCAAAATAGAACCAAAGAGTATATTAGTAAACTTGAAGATGGTAAAAAAAGAATTAGCTTAGAATGCAGCACAGACTGATGAAGAGACTAAAATAAGAACAAATTAAGACACATGAATGATTGATTAAAATAGACTCTGATGTATGAAAACAGGAATCTCAGAAGAAGAGAATGGAGAAATAATATTTGGAACAATAAAGCTAAGAATTTCCTGGATTGAAAAGGATATGAATTATTTGATTATAAGTGCACTTAAGGTGCCAAGCAAGGTAAATAAAAATAAGTCTACACCTAAGCACATTGTCTGCAACTGCAGAACATAAAGGATAACAAGACAATAGTGGAAGATATAACAAGAAAAGATAAAATCCACCTAAAGGCATGTCTATTAGACTGTCGGCCTACTCCTCATAAGCAATGGAATAATATCTTTAAAGCCCTGAGTTTATGTGCAGCTAAATTATCATTCAGGAACAAAGGCGAAATAGAGATATTTTCAGACATACAAAGACTAAGAGGATCTACCTCCCACAGAGGTTCACTACAAGAAGAAGTAATTCAGCAAGAAGAGAAATGAACCCAGAGAGAGGACGTGGGATGTAATAAACAATGGTAAGCACAGACATTGATAAAATGTTAGTAAATTTAACTAATTTCCAACTTTGAAAAGAAAGCTTTTGTGACTTAAAAAAGGTAAAATGAAAATTCAATATAAGCATAGGGAGGGGTGGTGTTCTGTTGGTGATTAAAGTAAATGAATGGACTTGTATTTGGGAGGAGAATAGAAATACTAATTTTTTGACAGTGTCAGAATAGTTTATAGTGAAGCGTGCATATTAAAAATGTAAAAGTAATTGTTAAAGGAAAAGAAATACAATCCTTTCAAATCAGCAGAAGAAATGCAGAAAGCTTGATCAATCCAACAGAAGGCGAGAAAGAAGAAAAAAGAAGCAAAGAAAAAGGATGTAAACATATATGACAAAATAAGCTGGTAGAAATCAGTCCAAATAATCAGTAATCAAATTAAATAAAAACTGATAAAATTCACTAGACTGAATTTTTTTAAAAACCATCTATATACTGTTTATAGGTAACATGCTTAAAACAAAGTCATGAAATATAATTGAAACTAAAGACATGGAAAAGATATATCATAAAAAATACAAAACAAAGGAAGTTAATATAGCAATACTGATATCAGACAAAGTTGAGTTTTTTGTTGTTGTTGTTGTTATTGTTTTTGAGACAGGGTCTCTTTCTGTCGCCCATGTTGGAGTACAATGGCATGATCATGGCTCACTGCAGCCTTGGCCTCCCAGGCTTAAGCAATCCTCCCACCTCAGCCTCCTGAATAGCTAGGACTACAGGTGTGCGCCACCACAGTGGCTAATTTAAAAAGAATGTTTCTGTAGAGACAGAGTCTCACCGTGTTGCCCAGTTCACCATGTTGAACTCCTAAACTCAAGCCACCTGCCTGCTTCAGCCTCCCAAAGTGTTGAGATAACAGGTGTGAGCCACTGACCGAGCCAATTACATTTTTAAATAATTTTAAATGTAGTAAAAATAAACCAAACAAACAAATACTGATATGGTTTGGCTCTGTGTCCCCACTTAAATCTCATCTTGACTTGTAATCCCCAAGTGTGGAGGGAGCAACCTGGTGGGAGGTGACTGGATCATGGGGGCGGTTTCCCACATGCTGTTATCTTGATAGTGAGTGCACACAAGATCTGATGCTTTAAAAGTGTTTGGCAGTTCCCCCTCTTGTCTTTCTTTCTCTCCCTCCCTACCTCCCTCTCTCCCTCCCTCCCTCTTTCCTTTCCCTTCTCCCTCTCTCCTACCACCTTCTGAAGAAGGTACTTGCTTCTCCTTTGCCTACTCTCACGATTATAAGTTTCCTGAGGCATCCTCAGCAATGTGGAACTGCGAGTCAATTAAACCTCCTTTCTTTATAAATTACCCAGTCTCAGGTAGTATCTTTATAGCAACATGGGAACAGACTAATACAAATACAACTTTCACATTTTGAGAACCTTAAAGTAATTTACAGTTTGAAGAAGAAATCCAATGAAATGTACAAAGTATTTATAACTGAATAACAATGAGAGTTCTACATATCAAAACTTATGGAATGCAGTTAAAGCAGTGCATAATGATAAATTTATCATCTTAAGTTTACTAAGGAACAAAACAAAATAATAATAATTGAGCTAAGCATTCACTTCAAAGAGCTGGAAAAAACCAACAATTAAAAAAAATGGAAGGAAATAACAAAGACGTAGAGTAGAGATTAGTGAAATAGAAAACAAATAATAGAAAAGATTAACACCATAAAATCAGGTTGAGGAATACAAGTCATAAGTTATATTAAGAATGAAGAGGAGTATTAGTATTACTACAGATAAAGGTAAAACTAAAAACTCATCAGATTAGCCAAGTATATAACAGTCTAAAATTAAAAACTACTTTCCCCAGACTCCCTTGCAGTTAGGCGGGGGTCCCATGAATCGGTTCTGGCCAGTGGGATGTAAATAGAAATGATGCGTAAAACTTCTATAAAGTCCTTAGGGGAATGGCGGAGGGATGCCCTTCCCTTTCCTTTTTCTCATTCCTGTGTCCTGGAATGCAGACTTGCTGGCTAATGTTAGAGCAGCCATTTTGGACCATGAGATGTGAGCCTCATATTGAAGATGGAGGAGAAAGAATGGAGAGAGTCCAAATCCCTAAGGATTTAGGAACTTGCACTCCAGCTTGGGACTGCTGATAAAAATAAACTTGAGCCCAGTGTGGTGGTTGCACACCTGTAGTCCCAGCTACTCAGCAGCTGAGGCTGAGGCAAGAGGATCACTTGAGACCAGGAGTTCAAGGCTGTAGTATGCAGTGATTGTGCCTACAAATAGCTAATGCATCCCAGTCTAGGCAGCATGGCAAGACCCCATATCTATAAATAAATAAACTTCTAACTTGTTTAAACTGCTCTTTTGTGCTATTTTCTGTTACTTATAATCAAAACATAAACTTGTGTAATGAAACTGGCAAAAAGGATCTATCAAAAAACTTGTGGCAAACGCAGCATAGGAGGCCCTTGGAATCATTCCTATAGAAATCAGAACCAAGACAAAAATTCCTGCTAGCACATTTACTCAGAATTGCATGTGAGATCCTATGCAAAATGACAAAAAAGAAAAAGAGCAAGAAAAGATGTAAGAATAGAAAGAAAGAGAAAACACTGTTCTTAGTTGCAGATGTAATGATTTTCTACGTAAAAAACATACGCTTTCAGGAAAAGACGAACTGAATGCATGAATCTAATTTTTTTCTCCTGATATTCCACTAAAATTACAGCAAAGGGATTTTAAAATATAGACATAACTCTACAAGGACAAGAAAAACAGGAGAGAAGTTACCAGCAATAACATTTTAGAAACTGGGAAGCAGATGGGAAAGAAGTTGCTGACTTAGCAGGTCCAAGAACGCCATATCCCAAACTGACAGTGGTTAAGTAGGACACCACCTGACCTACCCAGCGACATCCTCACAGCCTCTGCCACTGCTGGGATGGGATCTGATGGATGGGGATAAATAGGGATAACTGGTTGAAAGCAGTTAGACCCAGGATCTCAGCCCTCCCCTAGTTTTACACTGCAAAGCAATGCCCTCTCCCACCCTGGCAGAAGCTGGGGGAATTATTTTTCTGGACTGAGAAATCCAGGTATGGTGACTGTATCCAAGAAAGAGGGAATTGTTCATATATGCTTCACGAATGCTGAAACTGTCTGGCGTTCTTTGCTATTAAGTTTCCAAAAAGAAAGACCTAAAAGTACTGACACTGGGCTCCACCAAAACATCCATCCAGATGGCTCCGCAAAGAAGCTCAGAGTTGACATTCCCACCCCACCTCCCACCCCTCCCATTGGCTCAGAGCTTTCAAATAGCATTGTGGCTTCTCGCTCTTGGTCATAAGCAGACAACCAAGGATTATAAACATCTGAAGAAAGCCTCTAACATGAAAAATAGAGGCCAATAAAGAGTAAGCTGGCAGAAACAGACAATAAAAGAAAAGAAAGCTTTAAAAAATAAAAAGAACTATCATACATACCTTCAAAGGTAAAAGAGACATTTTACATGGATGAAATGAGAACAGGATGCAGTCTGTTTCTTACCAGGAAGCTGAACTAGCACAGCTTCTGGCTCCTTCTCTAGAGATCAATGCTAGAGAAACCAAGAAAGCTCTAAGGAACCCCTGAGAACGGCTGGAGTTGTTCTCTTGCTTCTACTCTGCTGTTACTTTGGGAGCTGCTGTTACCCGCTCTGTGCACAGCTGCTGTGACTCAGACCTTTGGTCCAGGGGTCATTGAGAGTAAAATTAGAAGCCCCATACTTGTGAGGAGCCAAGAAAAATATATAGGGAATAACCATCCTTGGGTGGTATCTTTCTTCTCCCTTATTCTACAGCCTTCTAAGGCTGGTAAATTATAATCTAAGTTTCACCTCCTAATACTGCTTTTTCTCAAGAGAGAGGAACAAGGGTATGAAGAATGATGCCTTGACACAAGAAGTTGTTTTGTGGGTGAGGACTGAGATGTTTCCGATAACTGGAGCTTTTCACCCTAAATCTCATCTGCTCTACCCTCATGCCCACAGAGGTAATTGCAATCAACAAGCACAGAGGCCTGGCCTTCAGTATTGCCTCACAGAATAGCCAGTGCCATAGGGAAAAATCAGCACTGAGAAGCACAAATATTTCGAAAGAAAAACAACATATTGTATTTTAGATTCTAACAGAAGACTAAATATTAAAACAGATGGCTAAAAATCTTCTAATTTGCTTTATAAACATAGAAAGATAAAGATATAAGCAATATAAAGCAAAGTAAGAAAACATAAAAAAGAACCTAGCAGAAGCACAGCATTAGGTTTGAAAAATATAGTAGCTGAAATAGAGTATTAGACATGGAAAATATCATAGTTAAAATAAACAACATAATAGGATACTTATAGGCTAAGGAATGAATTGGAGTGTCAAATAAGGAAATCCTCAAGAAGGAAGAAGGAAAGGATAAAAAATAGAAAACAAAAACTAAAAGACATGGAAGTCATTAAACCAAGCTATATTCAAGGGGAGGGGAATTAAGCTCCACCTTTTGGAGGGAGAAATGTCAGATAATTAGTGGATATTCTATACATCACACTCAGAGTGGATTTTTTAAAAAAGGTATGCTGCTTGGGATAAATGAAGATTGATCTTTTTATCAATTTTAGAAAATTCTCAATCACTGTCTCTTTAATGCTCCCTTATTTTCTCCCCTGGAACTCTTGTTAGACATCTATCAGATTATTTTATATATTTTAACCTCTTTCCTAATTTTTATATCTTAATCTATCTGTACTGAACTACTGGTAGTATCTTCATATTTATCTTCCAGTTCACTAATTCTCTCCTCAACTAAGTCTTCAGTTGGTTCTAAAATACTATTAACCACATTCTGGCTTTTTTTTTTTTTTTTTTTTTTTGAGACAGGGTCTCACTCTGTCAATCAAGCTGGAGTGCAGTGGTGCAAATACATCTCACATCAGCCTCGGCCTCCCAGGTCTATTCTCCTGCCTCAGCCTCACCAGTAGCTATGACCACAGGTGTGTGCCACCACACCCAGCTAATTTTTAAAATTTTTGTTTGTAGAGATTAGGTCTCACTATGTTGCCCAGGCTGGTCTCAAACTCTTGGGCTCAGGCGATCCACCTGCCTCAGCCTACCAGAGTAATGGGATTGCAGGTGTGAGCCACTGCACCCAGCCTGGCCTTGTTACTTTAAAATTATATTTTTTACTTATCAGAGTTCTACATAAGCCTGGGCAACATGGCAAAATCCCAACTCTACAATAAATACAAAAAATTAGCTGGGTGTGGCGGTGCCTGTAGTCCTGACTACTCTGGATGCTGAAGTGGGAGGATCACCTGAGCCCAGGAGGTCGAGGCTGAAGTGAGCAAAGATCACACCACACTCCAGCCTGCATGACAGAGTGAGGCCCTGTCTAAAAAACAGAACAAAACAAGACAAAAAACAAAAAGAAAACACACAGAGAGAATAAAGAAATAAAAGTTCTACATATTTATCAGTGGACATCAGTTCGTTCTTATTGGTAAATTTTGATAGTATTTTATTGCTAGTCCATTTTGCAATTTAATATTTTATTTCCTTACATATTCCCTTACACAGTTATTTTACATTACCTGATGATGCCAATATCTGATATCCTTGGAGACCTAATTCTGTTGTTGATTGTTTCTCCTGACTCTCACTCATGGAAGTTTGTTTCCTTGTGATTTTGGTGATTTAAACAAAATTTTTTAAGAGACATGTCTCGCTCTGTCACCTAGACTGGAGTGCAGTGGTGCAACCGTGACTCACTGCAGCCTCAACATCCTGGGTTCAAGTGATTCTCCTGCATCAGCCTCCTGAGTAGCAGGAACTACAGGCACATGCCACCATACCTGGCTAATTAAACAATTTTTTTTTTTTTGTAGAGACAAAGTCTCACTATGTTGCCCAGGCTGGTCTCAATCTCCTGGCCTCAAGTGATCCTCCTGCCTTGGCCTCCCAAAGAGTTGGGATTACAGGCTTGAGCCACCGCAGCTGGCCTTTGGTGATTGTCAATTGTGAGTTCACACTGGTAGATATTAATCTGTGAGAATCTTTGGGCCTTAATTGAGGATGACTTTCTCCAGATAAGATTTACATTTACTTTTTCTGGGTGCCAAGGCACCAACCTGCTCACTTTAGCATCTTCCCGGGTCCCAGCTTACGGCCTGGGTCCTGGTTTAGCTGCTTCTTGCTGCTGGCCCAAAGTTTAGTCTTGCAAAGTTTATCTTGCTGCACTTACATGTGTGGACGTCTGCACTCAGGGCAACCTCATTTCCCCTGTATGGTTGGTTTTTCCCTTGGTTTCAGCTCACTTGGTACCTTGGAGATTTCACTTATTTCCTGCAATCCCAGTTGTGCATGAAGAATCCTGTTTCCAACATGATCATGACAAGACTTGTCAGGGTACCTAGGCTGTTACTTGCAGAAATGGAAGTCCCAGGAATTTTTTTTTTTACCATGAAAACACCCAGAAAAACAAACAGAGCTAGTAAGAGAATTCAGCAAGTTTACTGAAAGAGGTCGACATAAAAAAATTCATATTATCTCTAAACACAAGTAACAGCCAGTTAGAAAATATTAAAAAAAAAATATTTATAATGATAATACTCTAAGATACTTAGGAATAAATCTAGCAAAAGATAAACAAGAGCTTTAAGAAGAAATATCACAAAAATATTATCAAAGGACATAAAAGAAGATATGAATAAATGGAAATTTTTGAATGCTCCTGGGTAATACACGTGGGTTGAAAGATACTATCATAAAGGTGTCAGCTCTTCTCAATTTAATCTATAATTTTAATACAACACAAATGAAAATTTCTGTTGAATTTTTTGTGGAACTTGGCAAGCTGATTCTAATACTAATGTGGAAGAACAAAAGGAAAAGAAGTGCTAATATAATTGTGAAGTGTGTGGGAAGGGGACTTTCCATACAAAATATGAAGATTTATTATAAAGCTATACTAACTCAGACAGTGTGGTTTCAGCACAGGGACAGAAAAGTAGCTCTATGGATTAAAATAGAGTCCAGAAAATAAACCTAGTCATATTTGGAAACTTGATATATGACAGAGACTGCATTACATTAGTGGGGGAAAGAAGGACTGTTTAATAAATAATGCTGGGAGAAATTGTTATCTTTATAGGATAATAAATCTCCATAGATGTGATATAAAAACTCTGTGTGGATTAAGGGCTTTAATGTGAAAAGCAAAACTTTATAATTCTTGGAAGAAAATATAGTAGCATATCTTTGTGACCTCAAGTTGGAAGGGGAAGGAATTATTTTATTTTATTTTTTTTTTTGAGAGACATTCTCACTCCATTGTCCAGGCTGGAATGTAGTGACACACTAACAGCTCACTGCAAACTCGACCTCCTGGGCTCAAGCGATCCTCCCATCTCAGCCTCCCTAATAGCTGGGACTACAGGCATGCACCACAATGCCCAGCTAATGTTTGTAATTTTTGTAGAAATGAGGTTTCACTATGTTTCCCAGGCTGGTGTCAAACTCCTGGGCTCAAGCGATCTGCCCACCTTGGCCTCCCAAAGTGCTGGGATTACAGGGGTGAGTCACTGTGCCTGGCTTGGATTTTTTAAACAAGACACAGAAGTTCTTTTTATTTTTATTTTTTGAGACAGAGTCTCACTGTGTCGCCCAGGCTGGAGTGCATTGGCATGATCTCAGCTCACTGCATCCTCTGTCCCCCAACCTCCCCGGGTTCAAGCGATTCTCCTGCCTCAGCCTCCTGAGTAACTGGGATTACAGGCATACATCACCACGCCTGGCTAATTTTCATATTTTTAGCAGAGACGGGGTTTCACCACGTTGGCCAGGTTGGTCTAAACTCCTAACCTCAAGTGATCCACCCACCTTGGCCTCCCAAAGTGCTAGGATTACAGTCATGGGCCACCGTGCCCAGCTAGAAGCTCTTAATTCAAAAAAATGATTGATACATTTGACTTCATTAAAATTTAGAACTTTTGCACAATAAAAGATACTATGAACATAAAGGCAAGACACAGATTGGAGAAAATTTTGCAATGCAAATAAGCAACAAGTTAGCATCTAGTATATATTAAAAAGTCTTAGAAATCTTTTTTTTTTAAAACAATTTGCATCACAAATGATGCAAACAGACATTTCAAAGAAGTGGAAGCCCAAATGGTCAATAAGCACCTGAAAAACTGCTTGACCTCAATAGTAATCGGGAAATTGTACATTAAATACACATCAAGATAGTATTGTCGGATATTAAACATTTAATATTATTTTAACGTTTGTACTCTTAAGAGGGTAAACTGGTAATAACTACTTTCGAGAGCAACTCAGCAAAATCTAGCAGAGCTGAGGGGTATAGCCCTACACCCAGCAATTCCACTGTAGGCATATTCCCAAGGGAAGTTATTGTACGTATTCATAAAGAGACTGTGTACAGGAATGCCCATACTCCCCCAGCACTGTTTGTAATAATGAAAACTAGAATCACAGGAGAATGGATAAATTGTGATGTAGCCATATAACAGAGTACAGTGCAGCAGTTAGAGTAAATGAACAAGAGCTACATATATCAATGTGGATGCCTCTAAACCCACAGGATCTAAATCAAGCAAGGCAGAAGAATGCATACTGTATCATGCCATTTATAAAAAGTTTCAAAATATGCAAAAATATGCAAAATAATTCTATATATTGTTTATGGTTATAGTTACTATATAAATGTGTAGGAAATGTATAAAAATCTGGATGGGAAGTAAATACAACAACATGTTAAAAATTGATAAAAGCTAAATATTTGATAAGTGGGCACATGGGCATTCTAATATATTATTCTCTTTACTTGTCTCAAGTTTTGAAATGTTTCATTTAAAGAAAGCATTCTGCAGCTGATGGAGAATGGATGTGAAGAAAGGGAAACACGTGGTGGTTTTTGCAGTGGGACGGGTGGGAGAGGTAGTGGAGAGACAGGGAGGGAGGATGGATTTTAAATTTGGCCCCGTGGATGTGGGTTTGTTGTTTCGTTTTTGCCTTGAACAACTATGTGGGTAGGGGAGGCTAAGTAAACAGTTTTAAAGTGATAATTTCAAGTGTTGTCATTGGTGTGGGGAAATAGCACCTTTGCCAGTGCTGGTCTGGGTATAAATTGGTTCACTGGCTTTGCTGGCAATTCAGAGGTGACTCCACTGCTGGTCAAACCCATGTGCAGGCCCAGCACAGTGGCTCAAGCTTGTAATCCCAGCACTTTGGGAGGCTGAGGCAGGTGGATCATGTGAGGCCAGGAGTTTAAAACCAGCCTAGGTGGTAAAGTGAGACCCCATCTCTACAATCAATCAATCAATCAATCAATCAATACCTATGTTTAGGGAGCCCCATGAATGGACATTCAGCGCAGCAGCAATCTCAATGTCCCACCAAAGAAGAACGGGTAAGCAGACTAGGTACATCCTTGGGTTGGCATCCAATGGTACCTGCCTTTGGTCTTTGCCAGACTGATGCCTCAGAATCCTGACTGGACACATGGCACAGGGAGTAGAACAGGAAAGTGTCTGTTTCTAAGGTGCAGCAAATGATTATAAACCCCCAGGCTCGAATGCTGGGTCTGGACGTTGGGAGTAGACGCAGCCACCTCCAAATGGTGAGCCCAGAATCCTTTAATCTTCTAACCACATGGCATCCTCACTCCTTACAGGATGCTGTGAAAGGCAGGTACTCCCTTCCTATCCCACTGGGGTAGGGGTAGAGGCAGGTATGGAGTGTGGGGACGAGCCAGTTCTGTGCATTTGCACCATCAAGAAGCCTTGAAAGGAAACTTAGTCAAGTCCAAATTCCTCTCTTCAACCCTTGAAACTGGGCAGATTCCCAGCGTTTAGCCTCTCACCTTACCTAGCAGTTATAGGAAATGAGTTAGAAAAATATATAGAACATGAGTAGATCTCAACAAATAATAATGAGTGAAAAAAGCATGGTGCTGAATGATAGGTACAGCATGACACTGGTTTATGTAAATAAAAACCACAGAACAAAGTTGCATATTTTCTGAGGACACAATTATGTACCTGAAACGCAGTTTTTAAGACTGGAAAGAACTCATCAAATTCACAAGTGTTTCTCCTGGTGGCAGGAAGGGATTAGGATGGGAAGGTGGTGGAGGTCAGGGGAGATGAGTGGAGGTGGTGGAGGTCAGCTTTATTCATTATGACTAAAATTTTTTGTTAAGGGATATTGTATTCTTATTTATGTATTTTTTAAGAGTATAAACATAAAATACAAGGCAGAGGAGTAAAAATGCCAAAATATTACACAGAGGAAACTTCTTGGGCAGGAGAGTACAGATAATGGCATCTTTATCTTTGTAGTTTTTTGTATTAATTTAACTTAAAACCTTAACCGTTTGCTATTCATAGAGGTTATGAAGATCAATTAAGAACTTACACATAAACTGTCCTGTGGACTGAACCGCGCCTTATAATGAGAGTCCCCAGTAAATATTTGCTGATTTGAAAAAGTAAGTGGAGATAGAGACGTGGCAATAGCTGCTTTGGAGAAGTCTTAAAGTGAAGACTTACAGAAGACAGTGGTGGGGAGGAGGTGGTGGGTGTGGTGAGCATGGGGATGGAGGCGGCTTCTGGGTGGGGTGGTAATGGGCTTGACTGCTGTCAAGAACCCAGACTTTACGGCTGGCTGGGTGCGGTGGCTCACGCCTGTAATCCCAGCACTTTGGGAGGCCGAGGTGAGTGGATCACTTGAGGTCAGGAGTTCCAGACCAGTCTAGCCAACATGGTGAAACCCCGTCTCTACTAAAAATACAAAAAAATTAGCCAGGCATGGTGGCTCATGCCTGTAATACCAGCTACTTGGGAGCCTGAGGCAGGAGAATTGCTTGAACCTGGGAGGCGGAGGTTGCAGTGAGTTGTGATCGTGCCACTGCACTTCAGCCTCCAGCCTGAGCAACACAGCAAGACTCTGTCTCAAAAAAAAAAAAAAAAAAAAA
>NW_016812390.1:1126781-1163589 GCF_001698545.2 Rhinopithecus bieti | reverse complement strand
CAGCAAGACTCTGTCTCAAAAAAAAAAAAAAAAAAAAAATCCAGGCTTTTTGAGTAGGATCCACTTGGGTTCAAATTCTTACTTTGCCTCTAAGTAGCTATATAAATTTCTGAAACATCATTTAAACTGCTAGAGCCTCAGTTTTCTCATCTGTGTAATGGGGATAATATCGCTTACCTTGCAGAGGCGCTAGTAATCACTGACCCAGCCCCAACCCCATTAAGAGTTTAGAATTTCATCCCCTGCTTTTCTGGGGTTTGAGGGGGTATAGAAAGGTTAGGGGACATGGAAGGGCTGTGTGGAAAACCACATGGTGGGTTGCACCAAGCATCACCCCTGCTGGTGGTCATCTAGCTGGGGGGAATCTGGCAGAATGGGCAGTGAGCGGACCTGGGTATAATAGGTGGTAGCAATAACTGTTAGAATGGAGTGGAGGCCCTCCCAGGTGACAACTCTGCTTTCATCAGGGGCTGGGCTTCACATAATCCTTCTTTAGTGGTCTTTGCCAGGTCTACCCTCTGATCTCTTTTCAGGCTGGGCCCTTCCTCTTAGGAAATTGCCTTCTCAGGAAATCCCTTCTCCCTCCTCATTTATTTCATAATAATACTTGAGAGCTCATTAACCTCAGGGAATGAATCAGCCTGAAACTCATTCCCCTTTCTGGGAAGGTTTAAGCCTACAACCCTTCCAGGGCAGTAAAGGGAGACAAAGAGAAGGCCGTCTGAACTCTCACTCCTGAAGCAAAAGGAACCAGGATAGTACAATGCCTGGTGCATTGTAAGTGCCCATTAGATTACAGCAAAAGTGCCCTCCTACAAATCTTGGATAAGCAATATATGCATAGGTATCTAACAAACTGGAACATTGCTGATTTAAACAAATTTAAACAGATTTATTGCAGCAATTGTCTGAACCTCTCACTTCTGTGCACCTTGTGAATTTCCAAGGAGAAATGTAACAGGAGAACTGTCCACAGTTCCCTAAAACTTCCTGACTATGGCGCTCTTGTTCAAAGAACCCCTGTAAGTCTCCTGTAGAACTAGAGTCTCAGGAACGCTGTCATGGAAATTGGATTTCTAGGTAAATAAGTTATATGATTCAATTCCAACAATTTTTTTCACCATTCTTTGTTATCTCAAGCCTTGGGCTAAGTGTGGGAGCGTGCCCCAATTCCAAAGCACCCGATTTCATCCTTAATCATGGGGATAGGAAGAACAGGGGTCTCATGTTTTAGCCACCTAGAGAACTTTTTCAACTCACATCTCCTCCACCTCCATGTCTACCTCCCCCTCCTCACTTGTCTAAGAGCCCGGAGACCTGGGTTCTCCTGCACTCTCCCCCAAATCCCGAACATGGGGTCTGTTACAAAGTTAGTGCTCAGTATATGCTGGTTTAACCATTAACACAATTCTTCACCTGGTACTCTCACTTTTAAATATTTAAAAGTATTTTCTTAGTTCAAGGGTGGGGTAAATTAAAGCTCCTCAGGTTTGACAAACGGGTGATTGTGTTTTGCCAGTAAGGGTATATACTTATTAACTTTCATTTAATAAACAATTTTAGACATAGACAAAAGCAGAGAAAATTGTTTAATGAACCCAGTGAAAATTGTTTAATGAACCTTGCTCTCAAGGTTAGGCTAGCTTCTAACTTCCTGAGTGGGGCTTACCAGCCAGAGTTTTTGGGCTGTGTTTTTTAATTCAATGAAAATTTTTATTTTGAGATCATTGTAGAGTCACAGGCATTTGTAAGAAATGATACAGAGAGATTTCACATGCCCTTTATCCACTTCCCCCAACGGTCACATCTTGCAAAACCACAGATACAAGATCACAACTAGGCCAGCTACATTGAAACAATCTACCAATCTTACTCCACTTTCCAGTTTCGCTTGTACTCCCTGTGTTCCTGTGTGTGCATGTGCGTGCATGCGTGCTTAGGTCCACAGCACTTTACCACCATGCACGCGTGTTTAGGTCCACAGCACGTTATCACCGTGCATGCGTGTTTGGGTCCACAGCACGTTATCACCATGCACGCATGTTTAGGTCCACAGCACGTTATCACCGTGCATGCGTGTTTAGGTCCACAGCACTTTACCACCGTGCACGCATGTTTGGGTCCACAGCACGTTATCACCGTGCATGCGTGTTTGGGTCCACAGCACGTTATCACCATGCACGCATGTTTAGGTCCACAGCATGTTATCACCGTGCACGCGTGTTTAGGTCCACAGCACATGAGGTGGCGTGTGTTTAGGTCCACAGCACGTTACCACCGTGCATGCATGTTTAGGTCCACAGCACTTTACCACCGTGCACGCGTGTTTGGGTCCACAGCACGTTATCACCGTGCACGCGTTTTTAGGTCCACAGCACGTTATCACCGTGCACGCGTTTTTAGGTCCACAGCACTTTACCACCGTGCACACGTGTTTGGGTCCACAGCACATTATCACCGTGCACACGTGTTTGGGTCCACAGCACATTATCACCGTGCACACGTGTTTGGAACCACAGCACTTTGTCACATGTGTAGGTTCTTGTATCCACCACCACAGTTAAGATACAGGACAGTTCTACCATCACCAGGATACACCCCTTCCCCCTCCTCCAACCCCAATCGTTTTGGAGTGAGTGACTCTTATTAGTCACTAAGATACTATTATAAAGGTGTCAGCTCTTCTCAATTTAATCTATAATTTTAGTACAACACAATGAAGACTAAGAAGAGGGTGGGGAAAATGAGGCAAGACCATTGAGGCACCTGGAGCAGAGAAAGAGACTTCCCAAAAAGAACAGAGAAGTTGAAAGAGGATTTCCAGTTTTGCTGTGCAATGAGTGATGTGCCTCCACAATTCCCCCACAAAATCTAGACTCAGCCATCAATCCATTTGGAGCTGGATTTCATTGTAAGCGGGGGGTGGGTACTGAAGTGCCAGGTCTCGTGGGAATTCCGGATCAGGTTCAAGTAAAATCTCACTTGATCCTCACCACTATCTAGAAAGAGATGAGCAAGAAATAAAATCCCCATCATTGAGAGGACAAAAAAGATTGAACAGAAGTGATTTGCCTGAGGTCACACAGCTTGTAAGTAACAGGCTCTGGAAACATCCAGGTGTGGAGACATCTCACTCCCTGGACTCCAAATCAAACCTGGTTAAGTCCATCAAGATGCAAACTGGAACCAACTCGAAATGGTCCAGTGGCAGCTCCTGCTTCCTTCACTCCTACTCCTTTGCAGCAGTCCTTTGCAGTAAATGGCACCATCATTGAATTATCCTGGACTCTGCTGTCTCTCACCCCCGTGCCTTGTACATCAGTGTGTCCTGTGCCCTAGCCCCAAAGCACATCTCAAATCCTCTCATCACCTTCACCACAACTACCCAAGTCAAGCCTTCATGCCCTTCTGATGGTTTCTTTTGCAAAAGCCTCCTAAACGGTTTCTCTGCTCCAACTGTCATTCTGCCTGAGTGATCCAAATCAGAGCTCCACCAACTACACCCTGCAGGCCAAATCCAGGCTGCCAGCTGGCTTTGTATGGTCCATGAGCTAAAAATTATTTTTATGTTATTAAATGGTTGAAAAAATCAGAATAATAATATTTTGTGCCACAGAAAGCATGAAATTCCAATTTTATTTTCTGTAAGTAAAGTTTTATTGGAATACAGTCACACTTATTTTCTATTTTATTTTCTGAGGTGGGATCTCACTCTGTCACCCAGGCTGGAGTGCAGTGGCACAATCACAGCTCACTGCAGCCTCAACCTCCCAGGCTCAAGCAGTCCTCCCACCTCAGTCTCCTAAGTAGCTGGGACTATGGGGGTGCACCACCACACCTCAGCTTTTTTTTTTTTTTTTTTTGCAGAAATGGGGTCTTCCTACTTTGCCTAGGCTGGTCTTGAACTCCTGAGCTCAAGCCATCCTCCAGCCTTGGCCTCCCAAAGTGCTGGGATTACAGGCTTATATGAGCTACCGTGCCTGGCCAGCCACGCTTATTTATGTGTATAGCGTCTGTGTCTGCTTCCACAGAGTGGAATAGTTGCAACAGAGATGCTGTGGCCTACAAAACCTAAAGTGTTTACTGTCAGGGCCTTTATAGAAAATGTCTGCTGACAGCATGCCCCTCTCAGTCTCCTCCAGGGGCCTCCTGTTCCTGTTACAGGGAAACCCGAAGTCCTTACTTTGGCCTAAAGGCCTGTGCCCCTCTGACTCATCTCCCGCCTCTCCCCTGCATCACTGCACTACACTCGTGCTTTGGGTCACCTTCTCTCCCTACTGATTTTATATAGAAGGCCGTTTCCCTCTCAGGCCTCTGAGCCTCTGCCTCTCTGGCTGGAGTGCTTGTGGGAAATTATGTCAATCCACGATACACAAGTCTCCCTTCTAGGGAAATAGACACACAACTCCCAGGCTAAGAAAGGCATCATTCTCTCCAGGTTTTGGTTTAAGTGGATCATCCTCACCCATTCAGAAGGGCCTTCCCTGTCCACTCCTCCCCTCAGCCATTCTTTCTCAGTCCCTGTTTATTTCCTTCATTGCACTTTTGTCCTCGTGCTTATTGCCTGACACCCCCACCAGGACATAAGCTCCATCTTGGCAGAACATTTATTAAATGCTCAATGAATATTTGCTGAGGAATGAATGAATGGGGCCTTTCTTAGCCTAGGAGTCGTGTATCTGTTTCCCTAGAAGGGAGACTTCTGTATCTTAGATTGACATAATTTCCATCAATTCTGCCTGGATATGGTGGTTCACATCTGCAATCCCAATACTTTGGGAGGCCGAGGTGTACAGATTGCTTGAGTCCAGGAGTTCGAGACCAGCTTGGGCAACATGGTGAAACCTTGTCTCTACAAAACATACAAAGAATAACTGGGCATGGTAGCATGCACCTGTGGTCCCAGCTACTTGGGAGGCTGAGGTGAGAGGATCACTTGTGCCCAGGAGTCAAGGTTGTCTGCAGTGAGCTGTGATCATGCCACTGCACTCTAGCCTAGGCAACAGAGCTGGACTCTGTCCCAAAAAAAAGAAAAAAAATAATTCCCATCAATTCCTCCTCAGTGTTTTACTCTCCTCTTGCATCCACTGCTGTTATTAACCACCAGGAGTTCCTTTTCCAAAGGTGTTGTCAGCCTTAAGGTCATTATGCAAGGAACCAAGGAGACAGCTGTGACTTAACCAGTGTAAGGAAGAAAGGTTTCCCCTTCTCAGCAGGTGAGGGGGCCCCCTTGTTCTAGTATAAAAAGCCCCAATCTATATATTCAAAAAAAAGACTAGTCATGTCAACATCCAAGTTTAGTGATTGTCACAAATATAGAAAGTTTCAACTCACCTATTTTTCTAAGTAACAGGAAACAGCCTCAGCTAATAAACACAACAGATAGCAACATACACACGGTAAGGCTGGGGTGTGACTATGTGAAAGGCTCAGTCAACAGGCCAGATTGGCTGGATTATGCTGCAAAACAAAACAATAGCCAAATCTCAGTGTCTGAAAACAACCCAGGTTTGTTTCATGCTGTCATTACACCTCCATCAGGGGCTGACAGGGGCATCAGATACGGTGGTCACTCAGGGATTTAGGACAGTGGAGCAGCTGCATCTTGAATGTTGCTGGTTGCCGTGCTGGAAAGAGACCTCTGGGTGGTCTCATATCAGCAGCTGGAGGAGTGCAGGGGGCATTCCCACTCACCAGCCGAACCAGTGATGTGGGCTCAGCCCCAATCACAAGGCACAGGCCATGCAATCCCGTCTCGTGCCTGGAAGGCAGGGAGCAGAGTGCTGGGAGTATTTGAAAGGCAGTAATGACAACTACATAGGAGAAAGAAAATGCGTTCCCTTTAGAGGCAAAACAAGACTAGGGTAGGAGAGGAGAGGGCGAGAAAGATGGGAGCTGGGAAAGTAAGATCTTGTAGGTGCTTCCACACCCACCCACCACAAGTCCTGTGTCACTGTGGCTAACAATCTGGTCATGTGCTCTTGTTCAGTTGAGCTGTAAATTCCTGTGTGTCATCTACTGTCATGGTATTTGAAAAGCTGATTATGCACTATTCACAGCTCTTCAACTACTCTTTGATCTTAAACATGTATAGCTGCCTTCTAAATAGGTAAGTTACCGCAGTCCTCTTCAGGTAAAATTATCCTCCAAGCTCTTGCTTCAGTGAGCAGAGGCATGCAATTGCCGGGGACATACCAAGCCGAGGCATGAACTCTGTAACAAACACAGTTGCACAGAGCATTTCACACATAGGTAGCTTTCAGGACTGTGAATGAGTCAAAGATGACTCCAATGTTCTTCAGGGCTAACCCTAAGACCTCTTTTCAATTCATGTCCAGTTGGGTCAGTATCTTTGTCTGCATCAGTGCTGTCTAACAGAAACTTCTGCAATAGTTGCAATATTCTCTGTCTGCACCACCTAATGTGGTAGCCCCTAGTCACATGTGACTACTGAACACTTGAAATGTGGCTAATACCACTGAGGCACTGCATTTTTCATTTTATTTATTTATTTATTTATTTCTATTTATTTATTTTTTGAGACGGAGTCTCGCTCTGTCACCCAGGCTGGAGTGCAGTGGCGCGATCCTGGCTCACTGCAACCTCCACCTCCCGGGGTCACGCCATTCTCCTGCCTCAGCCTCACGAGTAGCTGGGACTACAGGCACCCATCACCATGCCCAGGTAATTTTTTGTATTTTTAGTAGAGACGTGGTTTCACCGTGTTAGCCAGGATGGTCTTGATCTCCTGACTTCGTGATCTGCCCGTCTCGGCCTCCCAAAGTGCTGGGATTACAGGCTTGAGCCACCGTGCCCGGCCCATTTTATTTAATTTTAAATAATTAAAATTTAAATAGCCACATGTGGCCAGACGTGGTGATTTATGCCTGTAATCCCAGTACTTTGGGAGGCTGAGGTGATAGGATTGTTTGTACTCAGGAGTTTGAGACCAGCCTGGGAAACATAGTGAGACCTCGTCTCTGCTAAAAATCAAGACAATCAGCCAGGTATAGTGGTGCATGCCTGTAGTCCCAGTTACTTGGCAGGCTGAGAGGGGAGGATCTCTTGAGCCCAGGAGGTCAAGGCTGCAGCGAGCCATGGTCACGCCACTGCACTCCATCCTGGGCAACAGAGTGAGATCCTGTTTCAAAAAATAATAATAATAAGATAAATAGCCACATGCGGCTAGTGGCTACCATATAGGACACTGCAGCTTTGGAGTAAGAAGGAAAATCATAGCTTTGTATTCAGCCCTATCTTTGCTATGGCAAGAAAAAGACAGCTGTGTGCCAGGAAGACCAATGTAAACGCCGGCTCTAGTGTGTTTGGTTCCAACATTTTCTTGTGACTTACACTGCCCTGCTCACAGTCTCCCATCCAGGGAAGGTGTCTAGACTGTTCCTTGCAGAAGAGTGGCCTCTAATTGGATAGAGAGGTGGACTGCTGACCAAAAGGCATTCTTCTATCCACCGGTTGGACAGAGCGAAAGAAGGTGGCCTATGATGGTGTCTCTGAAGGCAGCAGTGAGGACTGGCTGAGCCTATCAGGTTGCATTCTTTAGAATTTTCAATGGTTTAGTCAACCAGCAGTGAGAAGACAGAACAGAAACAAGGACATTATGGCTGAGAGACCCGGGTCCCTGACGGCTGTCGTGTCTTAATCCCAGCTCCCAACCACATGTAACCCTAAACAAACATGCAAATAAAATACCCTTTCCCTTAAGGTGGATGAAGTGACTGCTTGCTGTTTGTTTCAAAAGAAATTAAGGAACTAAGATTCCTCCAACTCAGGGTATCTTAGCCTGGGCACTATGGACATTTGGGGCCAGATAATTCTTTGTCATGGGGACAGTCCTATTAATTGTGGGATGCCCAGACATACCTGGCCTCTACCCACCAGGTCCCAGTAGCATCCCACACCCACCCACCATCAGTTCTGATAACCAAAAAATGCCTCCAGACGGTGTCCAATGTCCCGGGGTGGGAGTGGATGGGAGCAAAAACCTTCCACCCTTGAGAATCAGTTCTCTAACTGTATCCCAAATCCACCTCCTCGGGCCACCTTAGGAGGAAAAGATAAGAGCAGCAGTTTATTCCTAGCAGAATCACAGCTCTCCCTCCTTCTCTTCTCCAGGCTAAATAAAGATAGCTTTTTTAGTGTTTTTCCTAGACTCTGTTTCACAGATATTGATGGAGACGTCTAAAGATGAGACTTGGAACCATTTGGTTGGGAGGGACTCTTCTCTTACTGTACCTATTTATAGAGCTGGGGGTGGGGTGGGCAGAAACATCTGTGCAGCCCTGTGACAGTGGAAGCTCCCTGGTCAAGGAAGTGGCCATGCTAGAAAGCAGCATCTCCAAGCTCAGCACTGGGCTGAACAGCAAGCGGCTGATTTATAAGAAGTGGGGAAGTGATCCTCTGAGGCCAGCAGGAGTTGTCTCTTACCATTCCCTCGGAGTGTTCCAACTGTTTCAGGGCTCTCTCCACTTGGTATTCTCAGGGACACCTCAAACTAAATAAAAATAGAACTGTTTGTCTTCTTTCTCAGATCCATGCTTTTGCCAGTATTTTCCACCGTGGCCATCCAGTTTCTCAAATTGAAAGCCCCAGAGTCTCCTTGACTCATCCCTCCCCCTCACTGCCACGTCTAACCCAACACTGAGTGCTCCAAATTCTTCCTCCTTGAGTCTGCCCCTCCCTCCATTCCCTCCACCATGATTTTTGTCCCTGGATTATTTGATCAGCTTTTGAACTATTCAAATTGTCTCATTTCTCCCCTGCTCCCATCCACTCTGCACACTGCAGCCAACGTGATCTTTAAAAAATGTATCAATCTGTTTCATGCCTGTTTAAAACCCTCCAGTTGCTACCCATTGTCTTAGGATGAGATCAAAAGTTCTCAACAGTGCAAGGCTCCCCAGGATAGGCCTGCTCTGTACCCAGGTCTCACCTCCTTTCACTCTTCCTCCTGATGGATCGTTCCAGCCCCCATGGTCTTTGTTCAGCTCCTCAAAGATGCTATGCCCAGTGTGGACTCTGGGCCTTTGCACATCTGGGCTCTGTGCACATCCATCCTCCATCTCCTCCTCTGGAGAACTCCTAGCTATTCTTCAGGTCTCTTCAGTTTAGATCACCTCTTAAGAAGACCTTACTAAGGAGGCCTTAGGAAGTCCAACCAGGTTCAATTCCCTTGTCATACCCTCTTGTAGCACCATGTAATTTTATTGTCTAAAGTTAGGTCCCCCCAAAACAAAGTATGGGTTAAAGACTTGGGAACAGGTCGTGTATTGGAGATACAAGTGCAGAAATCAAGAGTACAGAATGGGGAGAGATGCAGGAGAAACCCATGGAAGGGAAAGGGGTGTTACTAAGGTTGCTGGGTTTACAAGGAGGCTGATGACTACTCCAGGACTCTCTCCTGTCATTTCCAGGAAGACTCACACAATGCTGGGAAAGAACCTGGGGCAGAAAATGAAAACCTGTCAGTGCACAAGCTTCAAGGGCGACTTACGGCAAGGGATGAGTTTGGGCTCATGCGGGACTGTCCACCACAGCCATGGCTGAAATCAGAGGTGGGTCAATGGCCGGGCACGGTGGCTTTTGCCTGTAATCCCAGCACTTTGGGAGGCCAAGGCGAGTGGATCACTTGAGGCCAGGAGTTCAGGACCAGCCTGGCAAAGATGGTGACACCCTGTCTCCACTAAAAATACAAAAATTAGCTGGGCACGGTGGCGCATGCCTGTTATCCCAGCTACTCGGGAGGCTGAGGCAGGAGAATCACTTGAACATGGGAGGCAGAGGTTGCAGTGAGCCAAGATCATGCCACTGCACTCCAGCCTGGGAGACAGGAAGACTCTGCCTCAAAAAAAAAAAAAAAAAAAAAAAGAAAAAGAAAAAAAGAAAAAGAAAAAGAAAAAAGAAAAAAAAAGTGGGTCAAGGGAATCCAAGACGAGGAGCCAAAGAAACAAAGAAACAACTCCCACAACTATCTCACTGCACTTGCAATTACTAGACCTGCTCAATGCTTGTCTTCCTTTATTCATGAGCATAGAGTCTGTGTGTTTTCTTCATGGCTACATGCTGATGCCTGGCCTATGGCAGCAGAGAATACTCAGGCACACAGTAAGTAATCAAGTAATAGTTGTCGAGTTACACTGAATTGAATTGAACTGGGGTTGGGGAAGGCGTGCCTAGGAAAAAAGAGCCCTGAGGTTCTACTCAGAATTTGACAGCCCCTTCTTCCTGTTGAGATTTGTAGTCAATTCATGAATTGAATGTTGGCTTTCTCATTGTCTCTTTGTTTTTGTTTTTATCTTGTTCAGGTTGTCTTTTTGCTTTGGATATAGATTTCCTTGCCTCACCTGCACCATCCCATCCCACCTTCTTAGCAAGATCACGTTTCTAACTCCCTAAACTAACCCTCGTTGAGGCTGACGATTAAGAATGCCAAGAAACATCCTTACTAGTTTGTGATAGTGGAATGTGATTGTAAAGAGTCCTCCTTTAAAGCATCTCACTCCACATTTGTCCTCTCATTCTACCAGTTCCGGAATGAAAGTCCCTTGTCCTAGGTTCCTTTAACCCCAGCTTTTGAGGGCTCTCTATTTACCTGCTGCCCACGTATTTGAGAGTTGACTGCACCCCAGGAGTTGTGCTACATTTTCTGGCTACAAAGACAATCAGCTCTGTGCTTGCCTTCCGGGAGCTCAGAAGGGTGATAAATACATAATCAACTGTAAAATTCTAAAAATGTGATAAATTCAGGGGTGAAGCAAGGATTGGGGCATGATGGGAGTGCCCTGGGGAGACACCTAACTGCCCTGTGGGTCAGGGAAGATTTCCCGGTAAGGCAATGTCTGAGCTGAGTTTGAGAGGTTGTGTAGGAGTTAATCACACCAAAGGGAATGGGCAAAGGGCATTCCAGGTAGCACAGTGGGGAGGCCTGCAGCTTCAGAGCATTTGGGTCGATGTGGAAGGAAGATGCTGGCAGAAGAAAAGCAGGGAGAGAGAGACAGCAGCCAGCTCAGGAAGGATTTTGTGTACTGTGCTAAGGCTTCTCCATGGTGGTGACTGCCTCCTTTCTCATTAGCCGCTTCCTCAGGAACTCCCTACATTTGACTTGCATCCCCATCAGGTCACTCTAAATGCTCCCTTGAAAGTTCCCATCATATTTCCAAGTCCCATCCAGGGGGAAGGGTTATACAGGTGTGCACACCAGGAGCCAGGACTCTTGGGACCATCTTAGAATTCTGCTTACCATATAGCCCATGAGTCTATGCCCTATTGCCTCGTTTTTCAAACTCAAATATTTTTTTAAAATGTTCCCAAATTGACTCCATGTTTCAAGTTCATCCGTTTAAGGAAATGAGGCCATGGCAGAGACAGCTCTCCCTCAGTATCTGAATTCCTCTTCTTTTTGAGACACAGCATCTACTCTACCATAGGGAAGGCTGTAGAATTTTTGGCTGAGTACAAGGCCACTCTTAGCTTCCCTTGCAACCAGGTGTAGCTGTCAGATTCATTTCTGGACAATGGGATGTAAGTGAATGTGATGAGTAAATACGAGGAAACTCAAGATATCCTGGCTTTTGCTTTTTGCCAGTTCTTCTTTTCTTTCTCCATGTGGATGCCAGAACCCAAGTGCCACCATCTTGTACCATGAGAATAGAGACCACACCCTAGGGATGGGAGATGAGCGACCTGACAGGGCCCTGTGTCTCCAGGGAATTTGTGGGACAGAACTGCCTTGCCAGCTTTGAACTGCACACTTCTGAAATTTTAACTGATAGGGATATAGACTTCTATTTTGTTTAATCCACTGTTGATGTGAGTTGTCTGACACTCACAGTTAAATATAATCCTAACCAACACAGTGTTATTTCCTTAGTCCCCCTAGACTTGAAAACTTAAATTTATTTGTCTTCCTTCAATCTCTCTAAGCACTTATGTCCACCAAGGCCCTAATCCTGTTGATTCTTCCTTTATGCTTCACCTCACTCTCATCCCTGCTTTTCAATGTCCATGGCCCTTCTGGTCCCACAATATTCTCTGGATTCCATTCCCCTCTGTCCAGTCAAGGCTGCCAACCCCCTAGATTCCTGAGGTATTCCATTCATCCTGAGGCATTACCTTAAACCCCTCAAATGTGGGTTGCTATTGCGCTTAATAGGATGGAGTCCCAACATCTTGCCACATCATTAAACCATTCCATAATACAGTCCTAACCCAACTTTTCTGTTTCTCTTCCCTCTGATACACGCTTTCCCCAACATCCAAGAGAGCCCCCAACACAGCCCATTTTATTCAATGTCTTTGCCTTTGCTTCATGCTAGAGGGTCTCCACCCTGGCGGCACATTAGAATGAGCTGCAGAGCCATTCAAGATGGTGCCCTGTGTGTTAGCACTCAATGCTGGAAGGCATTCTCTCATGTGAGCCACAAAACTACCCCGTGAGATGTAGTACTATTACTGTCACCATTCTACAGAGGAGGAAACAAGAAACTTAGGAAGCTTAGGACATGGTTCCTGGTCAGATGGCCAGTGAGTGGGAAGCCAGGATTTCAAGAGATAAGATTTCCCTCTAAACCACTACTGTGTAGTCTCTTGAACTATATTACAAGTTAAAAAATAATTATTTCTGATAGCATACCACATAATTGACAATAAATCACAAAATACGAGTGAAAATTTCAAAAATGTAACTATGTAGGTCTCACCCCAAACCAATGGCATCTGAATTTCTGAGGAGTGGGGCCCGAGTGTCTTTGCATTAGCTTTAGGGTCAGCCCAGCCTTGCCCCTAAGTGATTCGAACGTGTAGCTGGGGCTGAGAACACTTCTTTATCCAGTTGCTCCTATCTATCTGTCTTCCTCTAGTTCCCTCTCTCCACCCCACATCCTATTGGCCTTTGGGATTCAGTCTGTGTTATCTCCTGTGTGGACCTGGCCTGCTTTCTCCAGCCTGCCAGAGCGCTCCATTCTCTGAATGCCAGTTGCAAAACTTGTCCACCCTAGCTGAGCTGACGCCTATTCTGCCCCTCGGTTGGAATTTAGCTCTTGATTTTATGCCCCTGGATCCCTGGTAGGTTTTCCATATTTAGTCACTTGCTTCTCAGCTACCTCCACCTCTGCCCCAAAAAGAGTGACAAGCATAATCATGCCTCTGTCTGAAAGCAAGACTTGAACTCAGGGTTCTGCCAAGTGGTATTTTTGGCTCAGCGCTCCTTTCCTAGAGATTGGAAACCAGAAACATGTGGGGAAACAGACTGTGATTGAGGGGCAGGGGCAGCAGCATGGTGGAGGAGTGTGGAGAGGGCCCTGCATGCCTCTCAGATGCAAGCTTGGAAAGTGGCAGGATGACGATGGAATGATGGTGCCTCTAGGGACTGTTTGTACCCATGTGCTGGGAAATTTTGAGAGAAAAGCCTGGGCAGGGCCTGGGTTAGAATTTGTTGGTCAAGGAAGAGGAATTGAGAGAGGAACAATTTTGGCATGAGTGACATTGGGCCAATTGAGGTTGCTGAGTGACTGAATGAATGGTTCTTCAGTTGTATTGTTAGGAAGAATTTAGGGGGCTGCAGCACCTTCACTGCCAGACAAGAGAGGCTAAGAAGGGGTCGGATGGAGGGTCTGTTGGAAAGGAGAGGATCTGTGGTCACCAGAGGCCCAGTCAGCCAGAAGCCAAATCCCAAGAGGGTATCTCACTCTGCCACCTGCTCACCTGTAGCCCCTGGATTTGAGGGCCATTGGCTCCTTGGTTGGGCCAATTTCCACTGCAGTCGAGGTCGTTGCCAGGTCTCCATGTCTGTGCTGATAACTCTGTCTGACGATCCCTTTCCTCCAGTGTATGAAGGAGGTGGTGAAAGGAATCACAGGGAGGGAGCATCACTTCTCTTGAGTTACACCATGACCTAATGGCAGTCCTGGGATCAGAAGCCAGCTCTCTTAATTCCCTGCCCAGGCTCTTTCTTCTTGACTCTGCTGACCAAGTTAATCACTTTGCCATTGTGGGGCTCAGAACAAGGCCTCTGGTTGGGGACTGGGGGGCTCTCTTCCTGGCCCATGTTCAACAGGAGGTCCCAGGTCTTCTCTGGCTGAGTCTATTTTTGCAGACTACGTGGGGGCTGATGTAGGACATAGAGCAGCCTCTGGGGAGACAGTCTTGTGGGTCTTCCCTAGGCCATTGGCCCTTCTGGCCCCATTGCCATCAGCATCATATAGTGAGATCAGCTGCCTCCAAGCCCCATGGGAGGCCTGGTGTGAAGAGATCAGCTCAGCAATGAAACCTGTGGCCCATGTGATCAACAACATCCTGATCTCAGCAGGCTGTGGGTAGAGGGAGAGGTTAAGACCTATTCCAGAGCATGATTGGATTGGACAGGACAGCCAAAGTGCTTAACACATCAAAGGAGTCTTTCCACGAATGGGGCCATTCCTGCAGGTCTGCCATGGGGGAGCCATGACAACTTCAGTTCAGGCAACAACGCTCGCCCCTCAATTCTACTCCAGCCCAGGTGACTGGGCCTGTGGGGAATGTCTGACCCAAGGGCTGTGATCTCTGGACATCCCAGGAGCCTAGAAGTGGCCTGAATCAGAGGCTCTCATTAACCTGGTACCCACCTGAGTCATTCTGATTCTCCCCTTCACAGTAATTTGAACTGGAGATGTGGCAAGAAAACCAGAAGGAGGCAGGGACAAATGAGTCATGAGCAACCTTCGGTGCAGCACTCCAACCTGGCTTCTTGTAGCTCCTGCTGCCTCAGAGCTATAAGATAGCCCAGGGAGTCAATAAAGCCCCCAATGCCAAACAGCATTCCCAGTCTCTAGCCCCTCTCCCCTGGCCCCACCCCTCTGCATTCCAGTGACAGCCAAGTCTGAACATACCTGGACTCCTAATTCCCTCCTACCCTTGTGCCTCCTCACAATGAGCCTGGTTACCTGAAGCAGCCTGTTACCAAAGGTCCCCTCAGTGGCAGCACAGACACTACTGGGGAAGCGCATCTCAGAGGCAAAGTGGGGTGCAGCTATCCCTCCCACACAGAGAACTCCTTCACTCCCACCTTAGAGGATAGGGAGTGTTACATGAGACCCGGCAGGCCCCTGGGACTCACAGGCTGCCATCAATGTGCTGACAGGCCTGGGATGCAAGGCTGAGACAACCTGGGGCAGCACTGTGGCCAAGATAGGGCTGGGCCACAGAGAACGAGTCACAAGCCTGCATGTGTGTGCTGGGCAGGCAGCTGGCACATCCTTGCTGGCTGGGTCAGAGCCCCTTGGTCACTGTGAGTCTCCAGTTTATTGTTATTCACTGAATAACAGAAGTTTCTGTGGGCCCAGATGAGACTGGGGTCTGTCTGTCTTGCAATTGTAAGGCACTAGCTTTCCTGCCAAACAGCTCATTGCGCAGATCCAGGGCCTCTCCCCTTGGAGCTGGGTGGACTCTAGCATCTCCTGCCGAAATAGCCAGGCCTCTCCTAGCCCAGGTCTTCAGAGATATCAACATCAGCACCACTCTGCATCTCAGGACAGGCCCTCGGCTGAGAGACAGTGAGCAGACCTGCAGAGCTTCCTAGGCACCTATTGTATGCCTACACTTCCTAGGCACCTACTGTGTGCCTGAGTGGCACAGCTGAGCCGCATGGAGCACATGGAGATGAGTGAGACCAACATCCAGCTCTAAGAAGTTACAACCTGGCAGGGAGATGTGCAGCTTAGAGAACTAATCATGCCACATTCAAGCTGCAATGTGATCAAAACCTTGAGAGCCATTCCCCATGATCCAGACACTAATGGTGGGTGAACTTATAGCTCTGGGAATCACAGAGGCCTGCACAGAGGAGTCAGCATTTGACCTGGGTTTTGGCTGCTGCATGGACTTCGACATGGAGAGGTAGATGGGAGCAGTGGTAGATGGGAAAGGGACTTTTTTTGGAAAGTCCCTTTCCAAAAAAGGGACTTTCAATCTTTGTTGACACAACATTAATGTCAGTTGTGCCCAGGACTGTGCCAGAAGTAGCTGGGGGAACAGAGGTGAGTGCCATGTGATCCCCGCCATGAGAGAGGGCCAAACTGGCAGATGATGGCTGCAGCTCAGAATGGGACAGGATCTGCAGGTGAGGGAAGGGCAGCAGCGGTGCAGCCCAGCAAAGCAGCCTTGGTGAATGTCTTGCTGGGAAACAAGCACAGAGAGAGGGAGGTGGAGCCATAACCTGACCCTCCCCATCTCCACTTGATTGAACCTGAATCTGAAGGCACTGGAGAGCTGCTTTCTGAAGTCTGGAGCAGAGGCTGACGATACGGAGGGAACGACCACAGATGCCATCTTTTTGGGGGCCAGCCTCTCAATGTCACTGTTCCCCGAGTGTCCCTTGCTCAGGTTTTCCCCAACTATGTCGCCAGGGAATATGCATATGGTGGCAAGTGTTGGTTCACTCATTGCCGAGAGAACCGTGCACAAGGGCGGGGCGAGGGCAGGAAGAGGGCATCTCATTTCTTCAGCACATTCTAGGTACTATTGCTCGTCATCTTCACAACCGCCTGTGGGGTGGGCTCCATGACCCAGTTTTGCAGTCGAGGGCCCTGCAGCTCCCAGCGAGACCAGCAGGGCACATGCAGAAGGAGGGCCAGGCAGCTCCCAAGAGGGCCAGGCCAGGTCTGTCCTCTGCAGAACTTGTTCTTTGGTGGGCTCCTACTTGAGGGGGCAGCTGGGTTTGTTTGTCCACGAAGGTCAGTATGTGGTTGCCTGTTCATCATCTCTGTAGTCAGCAAGGAACAAAGGCCAACAGGCGAATACCTGGGGTCGGGGGGCTGGGGGAACGGCGTGCTGTGCAAGACACCAGTAGGCTCTGCGCGTGCACAGAGACCTTGGAGGACCTTTCCCTAAATCCCAGGCACACCCTTACACCCTCTAATCCCCGCCACACCCCGCCAGAAAAAGAAGCGGCGAGACAAGCCCAGGGTGAAATGAACCAACAGGGACCTCTCTGCGCCCTTCACCCGCTTCCTCTGGAAGAGGAAGGTCAATGCCCAGCAGCGGCTTCTGGGAGGAAGGGGAAGGCTAATGCCCTCTCAAATGCTCTTCCCTGCTTCCCGCACCTACTCAGGTGTGCTAGGGAGCCCGCGGAGTCCGCTCTGCCCAGCCGGCGCGCCCTCGACCGCCCTCGGAGTTCCGCGGCTCCGCGCGCCGCCTCCCCGCCTCCGCCGACAGTCCGAGGCTCTGCGCTCACTGTTTCGATCTGGAGGCGCATTCTTCTCACCTTCGCAGAGAGACTGGGTCAAGGGCCCAGGCTGGGAAGAAGCGACAGCTAGTAAAGGACCTCTGCCCGCCTGGCCTGCGGAGGGCCGCAGAGAGAGGACGCTCAGAAAATTCGGTCACTCCCCGGCCCAAAAGATTGTGGAGCCGGCGAGAGCAACGGGTCTCCCAATCCTCCTCGCCTGAGGAGGTGCGGGGGCGGGGCAGGCGGGCTAGGCCCACCCCAGGCGAGGAGCTTGTAGGGACAGCAGGCGGCCGGCTGGACCCCTGCAGGGCTTCCCCCACTCTCGGGAGCCCGAGCGGCCGAGGGAGAAAGGGCAGGGGCGCGCCGTCCGTCCGGGAGAGCAGCTCCTCCCGCTCGGGCCCGCAGGTGTGGGTGGGGAGGGGCCGTGTCCGCCTCCGTGCTGGGTAGAGGGTGGGGGGAGGGACCTTGTCTGTCCACCTCAGCTGGGTAGGAAACCCCGACTCGGACTTGTCCTTGCGCGCCGGGGATCTGGGTACCCCCTCCCCCAAGAGGTTCCCGACAGTCCGCCCGAGGGTAGACAGACCTAGGCGTGGTGTGCACGCACGCGTGTGTCTGTGGGTGTGCGTGCGAGCGAGGCAAGAGGGTCTTGGCGTTCCCCGCACCCTCTCTGCCGGGTTCTATATTTTGCCTTTCTTTGTTCTCAAAATAGTAGGCGAGCGCGGCCGGCGCTGCCCTGGCGAGGGGTGGGGGCCCCGCGCTCGCTCGCGCGAGCCGAGTTAGCTGCAGGGTTACAAACAGTCTCTCCCTGCTCCCCCGGCCTGAATTAATGTGTTACTATTTCGGGCGAGCCAGTGTTTCCAGGGGAAACCTAATGACGCAATGACGTCAATGCAGGTCAGCAGCAGACTCTCCGGGAGGGCGGGCGGGCTCCCGGCTTTCGGGCTCGGCGCAGTCTGCGGGCGGGAGGGCGCCGGCGAGGTGGCGAGGGCGGCGGGCGCGGGGGCGCGGGAGCCCCGGCCAAGCCCGGGGACTGGAGGGCGCCCCCTCCCAGCGCCCGAACCCAGGCAACTTCCCGCCGCCCTGGCAGGAGTTTCTCCGTAGCCCACGGACATCCGGGAGGCTTGTGGAGGGCAGGACGGGTAACCCCCACTCCCACCCCACCTTTATCCAGGGGCAGCCAGAGGAGCCAGCAGGTCGGGACTCGCTGAGGGGGCTCCACGCGGGGCCTCCCACGCACAGGTACGCGCTGGTCCTCGGGGTGTCCCCAGTTTGGGAGGGAGACACGCACAGTCGCTCCCGTCCACACTCCTCTCGTGTCCTGGCTCCATGACTGGGAGTCTGGGAAAGAAGAATGGGTGTCTGAGACCTACCCCTCCGCCAGTGTCGCCCCGCTCTTTCTGGGCGTAGGAGCGGGCTGGCTGCTTCTCTCCCGCACCTTCCTCGTCTTGGGCTAGAACTGGGGCTTCCCACCGGCTGCGCCTCCCTCAGCGGCGCCATCTGAGGTCGGAAGCAAAGCTGGAGGGGCGTCCAGGCCAGAGGACTCAGGCTGGGGCGGGAGCCTCGGCAGCCTGGTGGGAGCTGGTGCCCACTGCAGGGTGCGTGTACGGGGCTGCCTGCGTGTGCTTGGTGTGTGTCACTTCTGGGAGCGTACCCTGTGTGTCCACGGGGTATGTATGCGCCCACGGAAGTCCTCTGTGCATGCGTGTCTGTGCCATAGGCGTGGGAACACCTCGTGCACCTTGGTACTTGCCCGGAGAGTAGGAGGCCAGCGAGGGAGCGGCCCTGCTCCAGGGTCTCTTCGCTGCTCATCCCTGCAGCTGGCCCAGATTGCACCCTACTCAGCCGGATCGCGGCCCACTTTCCCCACAGCCGCAGCTTCCGGCGGCTGCACACTTCTTAGTGCTCAACCTGCCTTCTATCCCCAACTCGTTGTGCCCTTCCCTCCTTGGAGAGTGAGGAGAAGAGGGGATGGAGGAATCCGTTTCCATCCCCTGCGACCCCCTCATCTAGGGCGGAAGCGCAAGCTCAGCTGGGTGCTCTCTGCACCCCTGATCGCCGCTCTCGGTTTTCAGCACCAGGGTCCGGACAGCTCCACACCCGGCCCTGAGGATCCTCTTTCCTTGCCCCGGCCTAGAACGCCCCCGCCCTGGCCTTCATAGCTCCAGCTAGCTCCAGAACCCTATCCTAGACCCTCCTCCCTGCCCCCAACACAAACACACAACCTGCCTTCCCATCCCGTACCTCTGTCGGGTGGGCAGGAGCTCCCAGGACCAGAACCTGCCTGGGAAATCTCTGAAACTGACTAGCAGGCGTCACCACATCGCAGCCCGTCTTTCTCCAAAGGGCAGTGACTGAAGAGAGACTGCTACAGCCCTGCCACAGGCTCCCCTTTCCCACCTCAGTTCATTAAAATAAGTGAATAAAGCCAGGTTCCTTCCCCCAAAAGGCTAGCCAGACTTCAGAAGGCACTGCTGGATCTAGGATTTTCTGGATTCTACAAACGCAACTGGTGGCCCCTGGGACCCCCTTCCAGACATTCTCACAGTCCCAACTTCCTTTCTTTTTCTAAATCCAGGCCTCCTCCTGTGGAAGGGGATGGAATGAACCCCAACCATCTCTCCATTTCCAGCAGCAGAGAGAGTTCAGATGATGTCATGGCTTTGGGGGCGCTGGATGGGATGATGTATGTGCAGATCCTCACCAGAGATGTGCCCTGGGCACCCCAAGATGCCTCTAGAGGTGACTTTTGTGGGGCCAGGGCTCAGTGCAGACTGCTTTCACTGGGATGTGGTCACCCAGAGACCTCTGAGGTAGCTCCCACCCCAAGTGGGGTGGGGATACAGCAACTCTACCTGTGGCTCTCCCCACTCCTTTAGCTGGCAAACACCAGATATGTTGCTGGAATATGGTCCTAGACGCCTCTCCTTAGTGAGAGAGAAAGGTATCTCCTTCGTGTCATCCCAAACCCTCCAGGAAGAGCAGAAAGGGTCGATGTGATGCCTTAACTGATTCAGGGATGGGTGAAGAAAGTCAAGGAGAAGTCCCCTCTCCCCATCCTGCCTTACCCTGCTTCTGAGAACTTTGGTAAGCTGGAGATGGGGAGCCCTTCTCCTAGGGAATCAGGCAACTCTTCCTATCTCCACATTCTTCTCTCTCAGGCAGCAGAGACTAGGCCAGCCTTGTCGGATCTGGCCCAGGGCAGATCCATGTGTTGTCTTTGTTCTACTGAGGCAAAGGGCAGGAGAGATCTGGACTTGGGGAGGAGGGTGCCTCTTTGCAGAAGCTCTGGGACCTGGGGTGAGGCATGCACACTGTCAGCAGGAAATGGCCTTTTCTCTGAAGCAGCCATTGTTCTGCCTGCTGCTGAGCTACCACAGTGAGGAGAGAAAAATCCCCCCAGGCTGGGGACAAGGGAAGGAGAGGCAGCCACCCCAGTCCAGTGGCACTTCCTTCTGACAGGGTAGAAGCCTAAGCCCAGCTCCTGTGACATTCTCGGAGTGTCCACAGGTCTCAACTGAAGCCTGAAAATGGCTGTTCTCTCAAGTGAATTACTTTTCAGACAAAAAGAACTGCGTGTGACTCAGTGAAGGAGATGGCAGTGTAGACAAAACACACAGAGAGTAAGGGGATGAGCCTTCCACGAAAGGTCAGTGTCCTTCCCAGGGTCTTTCAGCCCAAATTCAGTCCCCTGGGAGTGCAAAGCTGCCACTGTCTGCCTAGCCCCATGCCTGGCCACTTTCCAGGCTGCCCTGGCTCCATGACCTTCCTCTGTGCTCAGCTGGGTAACATCTGGCTGCAGCCTCAGGGGAAGGCTGGCCAAGGTCGGGCAGGTACAGGGAAGTTTGCTTGTGGATATGAGCATGGTTTCTCCGGTTTTGCATAGCAGGGACCTTGGAAACAAAAGCCAGGGAAGGTGCAGGGCCCCACCCTGCAGGAAGCCAGCACTGGGCATTGGGGAGAGAGCCCGAGCCTCTGCAGTTGTCCTTGTCTAATTGCAGATATCATGGGCCAGAGGAGCTTCTGGTCTCTTAAGTGCCCTGACTCAGGTGCTCAGCAGGGAGCTGGACTGATGCAGCACCATGCCCAACACAGAGGGCCAAATTCTCCCTTCAGCTCCATGCTGTTTGCTTAAGTAAGTCCTTATGATGAGCTCAGTTTCTCCATCTGCATAATGGGGATTAGCTGAAGCAGAGAAGGTACCCACAGGCTTGTCCTGAGTGTGTCTGAACAACATTTTATTAGCATCTGAAGTCAGAGCTTGTCAGGAGAGCTGGCTCCTTTGTTCACTAAAATGTCTGGGTTCCTGAGAGGCTCAGGGTGCCTTCGGGTATGGGAAAGGCTGATTCAGGTTCAGTGGTAACTTTATCACCTCCTGGCCAAGTTCTCTTCCTGCCAGGGTCTCGGCCTCTCCCTGTAGATGGAAGCCCACGTCCCACTGTTCAGAAACTGGGGACCCACTGTGCCCAGGGGAAGCATGTATGGAGAACAGCTCCAGGCTGGCCAAAACCACCCCACCCTGACCCCCAATCAGGACTCCAGCTGGCAGCTCCTATGCCCCGAAACAAAGACGGGAGGATCTATGGCAAAATGGAAAGAGTTCTAAAGTTTACTCTCGGGGACAAGAAGCTCAGGGTCTTCCCTCCTATAAGAAATCATGTGGAGGCCTCCTGATCACCTCACTGTCTGGCAGCTGGACCCCTGGGCACAGTGGGGGCTTAGCCAAGGTCTGAGAGAGCTGGCATAGGTAACTAACTGTGTGCTTGTCCCCAAGTGGAGCTTGCCAGGATACCTAGATCTCATACCCAAGGCCGCTGTTTGGATTGTGCAGCCCGTCACAGGAATACTCAGTGTGAGTGCCCTTGAGCCATTTTATTGAGGGTGATGTCCGTGAGACTGGGAGGGCATCCCCTCAGCATAGAAGAGCACCCCGTGGGCAGTGGCTCTGCTTCCCCAGAGGCTGCAAGGTGCAGGGTCGGTGCTGACAGTGGGGAGGGGGTGGGATTAACCTAGCCCTGTCTCTCCTGGGTGTGTGACCTTGGATTCAACATTTCTTCTCACAGCATGAACATAAATGAAGCACCGGCCATGGCCCTTCATGGGACTATAGTTAGAGTTGATGAGATACAGTGAAGACAAGTGTGTCAAGGGAGTGGGCAGGTACTTTTGGCCCTGAGAAGACCCCAAATGCTATTCCTTCCTGGTAAGCTTTCCTGCTGCCAGGGTCTCAGCCTCTCCCTGCGAATGGAAGCCCAGGCACTGCCATTCAAGAATACAAGGAGGTCCCCTCCCCAGGAGGGAGGGATTTAGGTGTGTGTTAGCATCAGAGTCCACAGCTTTGTTAAGTGACCAGTTCTGGCCACCTCCTATCTGCCCTGTTGGTAAACAAGGGATTCCCTGCCCTAAATAGTATGAGATGGCTGAACATACAACACCGGACAATGGCAGATGAGATTGGCAGCAGTTTATTCGCCACCTGCCTTCACAGCCTGGGGGAGGAGGATGCAGCACGCCACGCAGGGCATATGAGGGTTGCAGCTGGGAGTGGCACCAGGAGCTGAGCCAACAGCAGGGGCTGTGGGAGGCAGCTTTATAGTGAAAAAGGATATGGTATCCCCGGTTCCTGCAGGAGGTTGTGATTGGCTTGTTTGAATAAATTCGTGGGCTGGCTGGGTAGTGAAACCCATTAGGCTGAAGACCAGGTGCAATGCGGCTATCCTGGCCAACAGGAAACTAGCCAGGTGGGGAGCTTTTCTCCCTGGGTGGGAACGAGCATGTCTAGAGAGAGCTGGGGAATTCGTGGTTGGGCCTTTGGGACTCAAAGATGTCAAGACAGCCCTTGAACTGTAGGCCTTATAATAAAATGCTTCAGGCCCTGTGCCCAATCTCACTAACCTTTGCAACATCCCTGTGAGTTACATTTCACAGATGAGGAAACTGAGGCAGGGTATGAACCAAGGCCACCCAGGTCAGGCTTTGTGCCCAGGTCTCCGGACTCCACAGTACATGCTGTCTGTGTCCATCAGAGAAGACACCTGTAAGCTGCAACCACTTCCCAAAGCAGGCACAGTGAGTGGTGCTGTCTCCAGATGCCCTGGAAGTTCTCTGCCCTTTTCAGAACAGGATTCTCTGCAGCTTTGTTTCTAGTTGGGATGTAATTGAACAGAACCTCAGACCCTCTTTGGTGCCTACTGATTGCAGATTGTGGAACTGGTAAATGGATTTGCATATTAAATCAATGATATTTCTATTCTGAAAGTCAAGGCTTGAGCTGACCAGATAGGTGGGGAGACCTGGGTTCCAGCCTAGCCCAGCCCCTCCCTCGCTGTGTGGCTTCAGGCAACCTTCCCTCCACTGGACTCAGACTTCTCAGCAGTAACCAGAGGGGACTAGATGGGCTTGAAGGCGCCTTCAGTTTTGTTTTGAGATGGGATCTTGCTCTGTTGCTTAGGCCAGAATGCAGTAGTGCGAACATAGGTCACTGCAGCCTCGAACTCCTGGCTTCAAACATCTTCCCACCTCAGCCTCCTAAAGTGTCGCGATTACAGGTGTGAGCCATCCTGCCCAGGCAGCCTTTCAGTTTCACTGGGCGGTGAATCCTCAGAGTCTTTACCTGTGGAATAAAAGGTCCTATCCATGCAGGCAGAGGATTAGAAGGCAAGTGGTGGGAGGACATTTTTGTTCCTGTGGAGTCGGGAAGAGTCATGTTGACTTCGTCTTTTGGGATGAATAGACGGTAAGATGGTAGGAGTGTAAGTCTGAATCTTTCCCCAGCCCCCAGCCCAGCCCAGCCTCACCTGCCTCAAGAAATTCACTATACTTTGCTGGCCAAGGCCTATTTCCAGAAAATGCTCTGAGGACAGAAAATTCTGTGAAATGTTGCCATCTGGTTTTTAGAGCCCTGGAGTCCTGAAGTTGTCAGCCCAAACCCAGCTCAGCCCGGCAGACCCTTGCCTCCAGACCCATCTCTTCGGGCGTGGGCATTTGCTACATCTTTTAATTTCTTCCTTCCCCTCCTATAGGGTTGCTGGATTTAGCAAATAAATACTCAGTGAAATTTTAATTTCAGATAAATACAATTATTATTTTTTAGATACAAGGTCTTGCTCTGTTGCCCAGGCTGGAGTGCAGTGGTGCAATCATAGCTCATTGCAGCCACAAACTCCTAGGCTCAAGTGATCCTCCTGCCTCAGCCTCCTGAGTAGCTGGGACTACAAGTGCACCACCATGCCCAGCTAATTAAAAAAAAAAAAAATGTAGAGACAGTGTCTTGCCATGTTGCCCAGGCTGGTCTCCCAAAGTGCTAGGATGTGCTAGGATTACAGGTGTGAGCCACTGCACCCAGTGTCAAACAAGTTTTAATATAAATATGTCTCAAGATTCCCCATTCCTAGGACCCAGAACCTGTCCATACTGGAATCTGTCTCCTCTATCCTCACCCTCTTGCACTTTGAGGCCCAGGGTTTCTTCTGCCTCCAGGGAGAGGAGTGTGCCAGCTTGGCCCAGCGACTTGGTATATGCTGATAAAACAGAAAATAATAACAGCAGCTAAGAAAGCTGAGTTCCAAGCTCATATCACCAGGAGTGGGCTAGATTTGAACCTGAGATTTGTGTTCATTTTGTGCTTGTTCTTCAGCACCAGGGTAGATTTACAGAGTCAGCTCACAAGAGAGGCATCTGGTGCAAACCTGCAGGCTCATTGCCATAGGTCAGGTGGCAGCACTGCGGTGTGTGCTGAGAGCAGCGGGTGGGCCCTGTCCCTGTGCAGGGCCAACCAGCCCACCATGCAGCATTCAGGCTGCAGGCCAGATTGCTTTGCAGGGGTTGTGTTTGATTCCACCTCTCAGTCTGCTGATGAATGCAAGTCCTTGTGACTTTCCCTTTGGTGGCCCAGGCTGTTACTGAACCATCTGCTCCCTAGCTGGGCTTGCAGCTGGGAGTTCATGCATGATAGAAACTTTTCCTGCCAGCGTTTGGCGTTTGAAGCCAACCTGATGGATTGGGATGCAGTGATGTCCCCCATATTTTGGGGAGGTGAAGACAGGCTCCTATGTGGGCACTCGTCCAAATTCCATTTGAGGCTTGATGACTTCCAGACATCTCCACTAAAATTGGGGTAAGGAAGTGGGAGTGTGTATTTTAAATCTCATTTTGGAGATGAGGCTAAATTAACTTCTCTGAGATGACACAGTGCCGAGACCAGCTCAGTCGGGGAGACCCTAACCCAGCGGCACTAGAGGAATTAAAGACGCACACAGACACAGAAATATAGAGGTGTGAAGTGGGAAATCAGGGGTTGCACAGCCATCAGAGCTGAGAGCCCCAAACAGAGATTTATCCACATATTTATTAACAGCAAACCAGTCATTAACATTGTTTCTATAGATATTAAATTAGCTAAAAAGTATCCCTTATGGGAAACGAAGGGATGGGCCAAATTAAATGAATAGATTGGGCTAGTTAACTGCAGCAGGAACACACCCTTAAAGACACAGATCACTCAGGCTTTTGTTTGTGGCTTAAGAATGCCTTTAATCGGTTTTCCACCCTAGGCGGGCCAGGTGTTCCTTGCCCTCATTCCTGTAAACCCACAACCTTCCAGCTTGGGCGTTAGGGCCATTATGGACACACCACAGTGCTGCAGAGATTTTATGGCCAGTCTTGGGGCCAGTTTATGGCTGGATTTTGGGGGACTTCTTCCCAACAACACAGTGCATAGCTAAAGAGCCTCAGGCCTGACTTCACACTTACTCTTCCTTCTAAATAAAGGCTGTCACCCTGGCTGCATATGAGAATCACTTACGGAGGTTTACAAACGCTCAGGTTCAACCTGCAGAGATTCTGATTTAGTTCATCTGGGTGCTACCTGGCACCAGTGGGGAGTGAAGGCTCCCAGGTGATTCTAAGGAGCACACAGGGCTAAGGGTCATCACTGAGGAAGTGAGAGATGGCATAGGCCAGGGGCTCCCAGACCTTACTGCACATTGGAATCATGGGGGATCTTTAAAAATACTGACAGCTGTCTCCCTCCCCCAGACATTCTGATTTGATTAGTGTAAAAATCAGGCTTTTGGCCGGACGTGGTGGCTCGAGCCCCACGTTTCCAAAGAGCTCCCAGCACTTTGGAAGGCTGAGGTGGGAGGATCACTTGAGGCCAGGAGTTCGAGACCAGCCAGGGTAACATCCCCTGCATCCCCATCTCTATTTTTAAAAAATTAAAAATTAGCCAGGCATGGTGGCATGCACCTGTATTCTTAGCTACTGGGGAGACTAAGGAAGGAGGATCTCTTGAACCCAAGAGTTCTAGGATGCAGTGAGCTATGATGGCACCACTGCACTGCATTCCACATCCAGTCTGGGCAATAGAGTGAAACTGTCTCTAAAAAAAAAAATTAAGGCCGGGCACAGTGGCTCATGCCTGTAATCCCAGGACTGTGGGAGGCCAAGGTAGGCAGATCACTTGAGATCAGGAGGTTGAGACCAGCCTGGCCAACATGGTGAAACCCCATCTATACTAAAAATACAAAAAGTAGCTGAACGTGGTGGCCGGTACTTGTAATCCCGGCTACTTGGGAGGCTGAGGCAGGAGAATCATTTGAACCCGGGAGGTGGAGGTTGCAGTGAGTCATGATCACACCTCTACATTCCAGCCTGGGTGACAGAGTGAGACTCCATCTCAAATAAATAAATAAATAAATAAATAAATAAATAAATAAATAAGATTTTTTAAAAGTTCTTCAGATGATTCTAATGTTCAGCAAAATTTGAAAACCACTGGCATAGGATAGGGCCTTGCTCCTCTGAGTATGGTCAGCAGACCAGCAGCATCAGTGTCCCCTGAGAGCTTATTAGAAATGCAGAATCTCAGGCTGTACCCTGGACCCACTGAATCAGAACCTGCATCTATCTATCCTTTCTTTCTTTCTTTTCTTTCTTTCTTTCTTTCTCTTTCTTTCTTTCTTTCTTTCTTTCTTTCTTTCTTTCTTTCTTTCTTTCTTTCTTTCTTTCTTTCTTTCCTTCCTTCCTTCCTTCCTTCCTTCCTTCCTTCCTTCCTTCCTTCCTTCCTCCNTCTGTCTTTCTGTCTGTCTTTCTGTCTTTCTGTGTGTCTTTCTGTCTTTCTGTCTTTCTGTCTGTCTTTGTGTCTTTCTCTCATTGTTTCTTTCTGTCTGTCTTTCTGTCTTTCTTTCTGTCTTTCTGTCTGTCTGTCTTTCTGTCTGTCTGTCTTTCTGTCTTTCTGTCTTTCTGTCTTTCTTTCTGTCTTTCTCTCATTCTTTCTTTCTGTCTGTCTTTCTGTCTTTCTTTCTGTCTCTCTGTCTTTCTGTCTGTCTTTCTGTCTTTCTGTCTTTCTTTCTCTTTGTCTTTCTGTCGTTCTTTCTTTCTTTCTCTCTGTCTTTCTTTCTTTCTTTCTTTTTTTTTTTCCCGAGATGGAGTTTCGTTCTTGTCACCCAGGCTGGAGTGCAATGGCATGATCTCAGCTCACTACAACACCACCTCCCAGGTTCAAGAGATTCTCCTGCCTCAGCCTCCCGAGTAGCTGGGATTACAGACATGCACCACCATGCCCAGCTAATTTTTATATTTTTAATAGAGACGGGGTTTCACCATGTTGGCCAGGCTGGTCTAGAATCTGCATTTTAACAAGATTCCCAGGTGATTTGTATACCTATTAAAATGTGGCCTAGGGAATGATATGATGATGAGGCAGATAAGGGTGTAATTTTCAAGTCAATCCCTCTGCTCATTCATTTATGCAGTCATTTTACTGATAATCACTGAGTACATGCTCTGTGCTAGCACGCACCGGGTGCTGTGTATTCAAAGAGGAACAAAACCGGGGGTGAGGCAGGCATACAGCTCTTGGTTATAACACAAGGGTAATACCAGCACCTATGGAAGCTTGCAGAGCATACTGTGTGAGAGAGCACAGGAATGTGCCCTTTGCTGCGTGGGGAGCAAAGGAATGGTCTCGCAGGGCCTGGGATGTTCAGGGGTAACAGATGCTCAGGACAGCTGCAGGGGAGGTGGGCAGTGCAGGATGATGAAGGGTGCCCGTGTCCTTCAGAGGAGCCTTGGCATTTGCTGTGGACATTGAGGCGCCTCCGGAGGCTTTAGGTAAGAAGGAGAAGAATGTTATGAGTCAGATTGGCCTTTGTGGTAGAGAACTCTAGAAGAGAAAGTAGAAGAACTGGAATAGAGAGAACCTGGTTGTCATCGACACCAGTAGTTGGGACTCAGAAAGAATCCACAGGCTGGTTGGGTGTGGTGGCTCACACCTGTAATCTCAGTGCTTTGGAAGGCCTAGCAGGGAGGATTGCTTGAGGGAAAGAGTTCAAGACCAGCCTGAGAAACACAGTGTGACTCCATTTCTCCAAAAACAAACAAAAAAACAAAAAACAAAAATTAAAAATAAACGAAACAAAAAAAAAATCCAGAGGCCTCTTGATAAGGAGGATGGCAGAGGGGGTGGAGAGGAGGGCCAGGTTCAGGAGATGGTTCTGAGAGAGGATGTAGGCCCACAGGATTTAGGCAGATTGCATACAGGGTGAGAAGGAGTGAGGATGACCATGACTCCCAGATGTGCAGTTCAGGCAACTTCATGGAGGTGGCACCATTCAGTGAAGTAAAGAACCCTGGAGCGCCAGGCACGATGGCTCATGCCTATAATCCCAGCACTTTGGGAGGCCAAGGCGAGCGGATCATGAGGTTAGGAGTTCAAGACCAGCCTGGCCAACATGGTGAAACCCCGTCTCTACTAAAAATACAAAAATTAGCTGGGTGTGGTGGTGCATGCCTGTAATCCCAGTAACTCAGGAGGCTGAGGCAGGAGAATCGCTTGAACCCGGGAGGCAGAGGTTGCAGTGAGCCGAGATCACGCCACTGCACTCTAGCCTAGGCAACAGAGCGAGACTCCATCTAAAAAAAAAAAAAAAGAACTCTGGAGGCAGAGTGAGCCTGGACAGGTGGAGCAGGAAATTGTGAATTCAGGACTGGAGCTGAGAAGCTGAGATTGGAAGTAGATCAGGGTGTCAGCAGCATCCAGGGGGCTGCTGAAGCCATAGGAGTGAGTGGGGTAACTTAGGGCAGGAAAGGGAGAGGAGAACGGGCACTGGGACCGCATTATTCAAAGGGGGATCGGAGGAAGAGGAAAAGGAGAAGCGGGGAGGGAGGTTGGAGAGTGGGAAGGACCCAACGAAGACAAACTTGAAAGGATGGATCAGAAGATGAAACAGAACTCCTGAAAACAAAAACATTCAGTAGAAAGAGCATGACTGTGGAGTAAAGTGCTGCAGAGAATGTAAGCAGGAGATGGGGACTAGCAACAGGGTTTGATAATGAGGCCATTAGCCAGTTTCTGAGCTGAGAGGAAAAAGTTAAGTGGTTAAAGATGCAGAGGGAGAGAAAGTAACTACAGAGCTGCCTCTCCAGATGCTAGGAGAAGATGGGATTCAGAGCACAGAGAGAGGAATGAATCTTGGAAAGCAGAGATGGACATTGTTCCCATCAGTGTTCTCTGACAAGGCACAAAGGCATCTGCTGACAGCTGGGAGGAAATGCTGGGCTGGGTGGCCTGAGTCAGTGGCTGGGCCTCTGGGGAGTAGGACAGAGGTGGGAGGTGGGGCCCCTGTCTGCAGTGGCCCCAGCAGCCTGCATGGCATTGTATTTTTTCCAGCCAGAGACTCAGGAGGTGAGCAGAATGAAGGTGGGTGGTTTCCCTCAAGTCTGGGGATTAGGCAAGCTGAAGGGCAAGAAAGGAAGGACAAGGGTGCTGTGAGAGCACCATTGGTGCCACCATCTTCAGGGTCAAATTTCCCTGCCCTTTGTCTCAGGAAGGTCAAATGCAGGGGCAGTCACCCCAACTCAATGAACCTTCTTCCTGGGGGATGATGGCTAATGGGCTGCTGGTCCCTTAGCTGGGCTGGTTCTGTTTGGAAGGAGGAAGCCCCACAGATGTCCCCAGAGGCAGCTTCTGCTCTGTGTCCTCCAGCCCAGATGGCTGTAGAGAATGGAGACCAGCAGGCTCATCTGCCCCAGGGTTGACTCTCCAGCTCCTGAAGGAATCTGGGGATCCCGGGGTTGGAAAGGACCTTAGCGATCAACTAGTCCAGTGGTTCTCAGGCAGTGGTGACCCCTACAGGCATGTTGGACATATGTGGGGATATGTCTAAAATGGCACAACAGTTAGAAGAATGCTATCCATATTTAGTAGGTATAGGCCAGGTACGCCTGGCCTTGTGCAATGCACAGTTCAATCCTGCACAGTAAATTCTGTCCCTTACTCCCATGGCTTTATTTACTTCATTATTTATTTATTGAGAGACAGGGTCTGGCTCTGTCACTCAGGCTGGAGTACAGTGGCACCATCATAGCTCACTATAACCTCAAAATCCTAGGCTCAAGCCATCTTCCTGTCTCAACCTCCTGGGTAGCTGGAACTATAGGCAGGTGCCACCATACCCAGCTAATTTTTTTTTTTTTTTTTTTAAATAGAGATGAGGTCTTTCTATGCTGCCCAGGGTGGTCTCAAACTCCTGGCCTCAAGCAGTCTCCCCACCTCTGCCTCCCAAAGCGCTGGGATTACAGGCGTGAGCTACTGTGCCTATCCTCCCATGGCTTCTGAATGCCTTGCCAAGCAGTAAAAACTTGTTCAGACTCTCTATGAACTATGGTTAACAGAAAAACAGTTTAATTTCCTGGGAATGTTTCTGTATATAAATAAAGGAGTACTGAGCATGGTGGTGTGCCTGTAGTCCCAGCTACTTTCAAGGCTGAGGTGAGAGGATTTGCTTGAGCCCAGGAATTTGAACCCAGCCTGGGGAACATAGCAAGACCCCATCTCTAACAACAAAAAAAAATTGTCATAATGTTGGTCCCAGAAAAGTCTAGAGATTGTATGTCAAAACTTTACTAAGAGTTGTGTGTCGTTTTGGAAAATCACATCTCTGAAGGCAAAGCTCCCAACAGTAATTGAGTGATTAAAACAACACCCCTGTATCAGTCTACATTTGCACCACATGCATTCATGATGATTCTACATATAGGCGCAAGCATGTCATTATTTCATTCTGTTATGCATAATCATGTCTGAACATTTACATGTTGAAAAGCATATTCTTATAAATTATGTCATTTTAGTTTTATATATCAGGGAATTGTATTGATTTTTAAAAATATGTCAGTTTTTTAAAAGTGGGGTTTTACTCTGTTATTTTATTTCAGGATAATAAGAGGATATTATCAAATATTTCCTATAAAAGAGGATGTTTTTATTCTGGCGGTTAAAAAAAGATCTCATTACGCTCTCTCACTCAGTGAGTTGAATTCTCTCTACAGCAGCTCTAATAACTGGTTGTCCAGCTCTGCTTGAACATCCTCAGGGCAGGGAACTCATCACCTCTCCAGGTCATCTGTCCCATCAATAGGGAGCTGGCTGTTAGAAAGTGATTGCACACAAGGAGCTGAACCTGTCATTGAGCATCTCCCACCTCTGACTGGTCCTGGTCACGCCTTTCAAGGTTACATAGAACATGTCAGCTCTTCTACGTGAGATATCCTTGGTACTTGTAGATGACTGTATTAGTCCATTTTTTCATTACTATAAAATACCTGAGACTGGGTAATTTATAAAGAAAAGACGTTTAATCGGCTCATGGTTCTGCAGACTGTACGAGAAGCGTGGCAGCATCTGCTCAGCTTCTAGGGATGCCTCAGGAAACTTACATGGAGGAAAGTGAAGTGGGCAGCAGGCACATCTTATGTGGCTGTAGCATGAGGAAGAGAGAGAGGGGAGGTGCCACACACTTTTAAACAACCAGATCTCCTGAGAACTCTATCATGAGAATAGCACCAAAGGGATGGTGCTAAACCATTCGTGAAGGATGCACCCCCACAATCCAATCACCTTCCACCAGGCCCTACCTCCAACATGGGGGATTACAATTGAATGTGACATTTGGGTGGGGACACAGATCCAAACCATATCAGTGACCCTTTACCCCGTGCCTCCCCACTAATGTCTTCTCTTCTCCAGACAGAATTCACCATTCCCATTCTGTATGTGACATTCTTGTGCCTCCTTGTTATCCTGGCTAATCCAGCCACTGTACTACGGTGAGACCAGTAGGTTCAATTCCGTTCAATGTTTATTTTACAGACTGTTGACTGACCTATGCCATTCACTGTGCTCAGCTCTGTGGACACAAAGATGATTTAGAAGCAGCTGTTGTCCCTGGGAGCTGAGCCAGCAGTGAAACAGTCCCATAAAATGGAGAATTAAACACATATTCATCTCCCTTTTCTCCAAAGACATCCTCTAGACTTAAAGGAAGGAGATTTAAAAGAAAACATTAACACGCAATGAGGAAGAGAGGCCATCAGCAGATGAAGATTCTACCAAGTTCTAGAAGAGCAGGTGGAGCAGAGGTGTGGGATAGCAGTGTAATAGAGAGGAGGAAGCATTAGCTTAGAGCACTCAAAGAAGGGGGTTTGGGAAAGAAGGAGCTTATTTGCCCCTGGAGAACTCCTAGGACGGGGTTCCCTAAGGGCCAGGTATGGCAGAAAGCAAGAGAGAGACAGCTGGTACCAGAATAAGGGGATTATTTGAAAGTCCACTTATAAAGCAGTCAGCCCCTACACCAAATGCAGTATTTACAGGCAAAGCCCTATCTCAGCCCCTACACCAAATGCAGTATTTACAGGTAGAGCCCTACCCCTCAGCCAGAACATTGGAAGTCTCTTCTCAGGATGACTGAGTTGTCTCAGAGAACAGGCATGTGAGGATGCCACTGAGCCAGCTCCCACTGGAAACCCAAAAGCCACACTCAGCTCCTAAGAAAACCCCACTCCCAAACACACAGCTCCCACATGATCAATGTCTTATTCTTAAATGTATAAATATATAACCAAAGCTAATCCACCCCCAAGGAAAGTCCAGTGTGATTGAGACCGAGGAAAACAAAGAGAAAACCCCTGAGGAAATGGAAATAACATAAGAAACAGAAAATAACTGAAAACAAAACAAAACAAACCTTGAATTAATGTCCGCAATACTGAAAAGGAAACCTCAGAGGACAAGAAAGTGCTCTTGGAAATTAAGATACTTTAAAAATGACTGCTGCCCAAATAAAATATCCAGTAGAATTAGCGATAAAGTTAAGGAAACCCCCCAGGAAGTAGAAGATAAAATTTCAGCAGAATTGGAAAATGCAGTTGAAGAAATCTCCCAGAAAGCAGAGTAACAAGACAAAAGGAAAAGATCATAAAAATGAAAAAAAGAATCAATTTGATAAGTTTATACTGGCCTATAGGAGTTCCAGGAAGAACAGAAAATTGAAGGGAGGAAGTTATCAAATACATAATACTGGAAAATTCTCAACCCTGAAGTTTAGAAGCCTTAAAGGGTCCACTGAGTCCACCCAGCAGAAAGAGTGAAAATAGATCCACAGCAATGCATGTCAACCTAAAATTTCAGAGTATCAGAAACAAAGAGAATAACCAAGAAACTTCCACAAAGAAAATATAAAATCCCCAATAAATGTTACAGTGGCATGAGAATTCTGTTTTGTTTTGTTTTTAAGATCGGGTCTCACTCTGTTGCCCAGGCTGGAGTGCAGTGGCGAGCTTATAGCTTGCTGCAGACTTGAACTCTGGGCTCAAGCAATCCTTCCACCTCAGCCTCCCAAGTAGCTGAGACTACAGGCATGTACCACCATCCCCTGCCAGAGAATTCTTAATGGCAACATTAGGCCCTAGAATGCAGGGCAACCTGGCCTTCAAAACTCAGAGAGAAAGTAATTTCAATCCAGAATTCAGCACTCAGATAAAGTATCATCAAGCATGAGGGTAGAATAAAGATACTTTTCAGATATGTCAGGACTCAGCACCCTATTTATGGAAGTTATTAATCATGTGTTCCAGCAAAATAAAAAAGTAAGCCAAGAAAGCCAGACTGAAAAATCTAGAGACGATGGCTCCATTCTGCAGTGCAGTCAGGAGAAGTCCCAGGCTGATAGCCGTGCAGGGAGCACAGGGAGCTGAGGACAGAGGGCTCATGGCAAGGAGTGCCCTGAAAAGGCAGAGACTTGATAAAGTTCCTAGGTGCCAGAGCTTCTCAAGAAAGCATAGAGGAGTGTTTAAAGGAGCTCATGAAAAAAAGTAAAATAAAAACAACTAGAAATCCCTGGAAAACCAAAAAATCAAAATCTACATACAAAAATAAAATGTAACCTTGTACTTTAATTGATTCTGCAGCAACAAGGTTAATATAGTCACAATAATGGAAACATGATTTAAGCAAAGATAGTGATAGAATAGGACAGGCAACGTGACAGAACTAAGCCCTCCTCTCTTATGTAAGATGTAAAAATGACATACACATTTGATCAATCAGGAAATAACTGTATAAATATATTATTTAGAGATATGAAAATAAATACCAAAGAAACAGCTGAAGAGTCAAAAGTGGTTGCCTCTAGGGAGTGGACCTGGGATGGGAGAGAGGGACCTGGGTTGGATTTTATCCATTATCAATCTTTTGATAGTTTGACTTTTTTTAACCATGTGCGTAAAACATATAAAAACCTCAAATCAAAATGTGCTAAGTGGTCAGGTGTGGTGGCTCATACCTGTAATCCTAGTGCTTTGGGAGACCAAGGCGGAAGGATTGCTTGAGCTCAGGAGTTATTGACCAGCCTGGGCAACATAGTAAGACCTCAACTCTATATTAAATTAGAAAGCAGTCCAGGTTCAGTGGCTCACACCTGTAATCCCAGCACTTTGGGAGGCCGAGGTGGGTGAATCACCTGAGGTCAGGAGTTCAAGACCAGCCTGACTAACATGGTGAAACCCCGTCTCTACTAAAAATACAGAAATTAGATGGGTATGATGGTGGATGCCTATAATCACAGCTACTCGGGAGGCTGAGGCAGGAGAATCACTTGAACCTGTGAGGCAGAGGTTGCAGTGAGCCAAAATTGCGCCATTGCACTCCAGCCTGGGTGACAGAGTGAGACTCTGTCTCAAAAATTTAATTTAATTTAATTTAAAGAAAGGCAAATGTGGTAAATGACAAGCAGCATGCATTGAGGGAAGATGCAGGCAGCCTGGACCAAGAGGCTGGCTGGTGGTTAACATGACCAGTGTGGTATTACTACCTGGCTTTAGTATCCCTGGAGCATGATATCCAAGATGGGCTGCCCAGGAAACAAGGAAGGCTGGTGGGACCAGGTCACAGGAGCTATGTAGACTCTGGCAGAGACTTGGACTCCATCCCTGTGGCAGTGAGGAGCCACTTAGGGGTTTTCAGAAGGAAAGTGATGTGATTGAATTTGGGTTTTAGAAATACACCTTGATAGCAATCATTCTGGAAGCTGATTCTAAATGAGTCAGCAATGGAAAAGGAAAATCAATTTAGGAGGCCATTGCAGCAATCCATGTAGGGGAGGATATGGTGGTCTGAACCAAGACAAAGGGTGGAGGGTTGGAGGGTTGGAGAAAGCAAATTAAGGCAAATATTTAGAGGGTAAATGTATGGCAAGACTTGATTCATTGAGCACACAGGATGAGGAGGCTTTACCTGGAGGAATGGGCAGATGACCAGGCAACTCACTAAATAAGGTAGAGGTTTGGTGGTTGAGATGTTGGTTCAGTGTTGAACATGTTGAGCTTGAGGTGCTTTCAGACAATGAAGATGTCTAGGAGCCTGCTGAAGATACAAATTGGACGCCCTGGGGAAAGGTCAGTCCTAGAACCCTAGACTGAGGGGCCGTCAGTCTTTGCTGGGCAGTGGGGCAGTGGCCCAAAGAGCAGCTAGTGAGAAAAATGGTGGACCGGGGACAAAACCTGGATTTTAGCATTTAAAGGGCAGGCTAATGCTCTAGATAAGGTTGAATATCTTTTCATCTATTCCTGAGTCATTTTTGTTTCTCCTTCTGTGAAATACCTATTTTGTGTTTCAATCATTTTTCTATTTCTATTTATTTAAAGCTAGAGCCATTGTCTAGTTTAATGATAAAACTATAGAAAAGTATGATGAAACTCCCACCAGAGTAAGGAGCACTTACATGAACTATTAACTAAAGCAGTTAAATAGGAAAAAAGAAATGAAGCACCAAATTAGAAAACAGGAAGTAAGTTCTTATCAGTAATATTAAATGATGTGATTTCATAACTTGAAATTCCAAGATAGTCAATGGGAAAAAATATAAATAGTAAGAATTCTACACAGTTTCTGATACAAAATTAATATGGCAAATTAATAGCACTCCCATATAAAGCAATAGGAAGTTTAAAAATACAATGGAAGGTGAAAACCAATTGTAATAACAATGAACTTGCAAGGTTCGTGTGAAGAATTTTAAAACATTATTGAGGAACATATAGAAGAACTCATGAAATGGAAATAAGAAACTCCCTTCTTGAATTGGAAAATGTTGATCCGAAGTATTATAAAGATGTTAATTCTTCTAAATTATGCTTTACACTTAAATACCTAGATAACTTTTTTCTTGCAACCAGACAAGCTTATTCTTAAGTTTATACAGAAAAATAAATATGTACAAATATCCAGGAAGTTTTCTTTAAAAAAAAAAAAAAAAAAAA
>NW_016812390.1:1042073-1126435 GCF_001698545.2 Rhinopithecus bieti | reverse complement strand
TTTAAAAAAAAAAAAAAAAAAAAAAAACCATGAGACGAGATCAGTTTCACCATATATGAAAACATAATTAAAATAGAGAAGTACATGGGAATATTCGGTGAGATTAACAGAACAGAATGAAGAGCTCAGAAATAGACCCAAATTAATATGGGAATTTAGTGTGTCATAAAATGGCATCTCATATCAGATGGGAAAAGACAGGTAGTGCAATATATAAGGCTGGGACAGCTGAAGACACATTTAGGAGAAAAGATGATTCCCACTTTACTCTTTACATCAAAATAATGGAGAAAATATTCAAGTTAAAGCTGAAGTCATAAAAGTACTGGAAGAAAATACGGAGCATAGACACACACAATCACCCCTGCAGACACACACACACACACACACACACACACACACACGCGCAAAGTCTTGGAGTAAAGAAAAACTCATGAAGCCATAACACACACAAAAATTAAATCAGCTCATGCCTGTAATCCTAGCACTCTAGGAGGCTAAGGTGGGTAGACTGCTTGAGGCTGGTGGACTGCTTGAGGCCAGGAGTTCAAGACCAGCTTGGGCAAGACCAGCCTGGTGAAACCTCGTCTCTACTAAAAATACCTAAAAAATTAGCTGGATATGGTGGCATGTGCCTGTAATCCCAGCTACTCGGGAGGCTGAGTCAGGGGAATCTCTTGAACCCAGGAGGCCGAGGTTGCAGTGAGCTGAGATTGAGCCACTGCATTCCAGCCTGGGTGACAGAGCAAGACCCTGTCTCAAAAATAAATAAATAAATAAATAAATAAATCAACTATATAAAAATGACTTACTTCTGCACTGGAAAAAAGCCACATATATAATATCTTACGTTACGATAAATTGGGGAAAGATATTTGCAAGCATACATGGCAGACAAATGACTACTTTTTTCTATATAAATAATTTTGTATAGATATAGGGTACCTTTGAAAGGACACATACAGGTACCCCCCCTTTAGGTATTCCTCCCTCCCTCCCTTCCTTCCTTCCTTCCTTCTTTCCTGCCTTCCTGTCTTCCTTTCTCCCTTCCTCCCTTCCTTTCCTCAAATGAGGAGAAAACAGCCTTCGTGTTATCCCAGCACCATTTCTTGAATAGCACCTTCTTTCCCTCACTAACTCGAAGTGCCAATTGGATTTTATATTCTGCTCCTTTGATCTGTCTGTTTCCTCTGACACCAGAATTTTACTGCTGCAATTACTACAGGTTTAAAAATATACCTTTTTCATACTTGGTATGACAAGTGTGCCCTGTTCTAATTCAGTCTTTTTCCCCGGCATTTTCTTATGAATTTCCTCATATTTATTCATCCAGATTAATGTGAGATTCATTTTATCAAATTCTACTCAAAACTCAATTGAGGTTTTGATTGCAATTATGGGAAATGCATATGTGAATTTGGACAAGATTGACATTTTTACAATATCAAGTCTTCTCATCTTGAAACAAAGTATGACCTCCTCTTAATTTAAATTGTTCAGTAAAGCATAAGGGCTTTTCTTTATGGAGGCTTGCACTCTTCTTGTTTAAATTCTTCCCTAATATTTTATATTTTAATTGCTGTTGTGAATGAAATTCTCTTTCCTATTCTATTTTCAGGTTGGTGGTGGCCACTGTATTTAAAACTAATAAAATTATCTACATTTCTTTTATAACTGCCTTATTAAACTCTCTTATTAATTATAATTTTCACTTGATCTTCAGATTTTCTATGAAGTCAATCAGGTTTTTGACTCCCTCTTTACAATAATTAAATCACATTTTTTTAAAAAAAGAAAAAGTCTCTTTTATTTTGTTCTTTTTTAAGACCAAGTCTCAATCTGTCTCCCAGGCTGGAGTGCAGTGGCCCCATCTTGGCTCACTGCAACCTTCGCCTCCTGGGTTCAAGCGATTCTCCTGCCTCAGCCTCCCGAGTAGCTGGAATTACAGGTGTGTGCCAGGACACTTGGCTAATTTTTGTATTTTAGTAGAGACGGGGTTTCACCATGTTGGCCAGGCTGGTCTTGAACTCCCGAACTCAAGTGATCCTCATGCCTTGGCTTCCCAGAGTGCTGGGATACAGGTGTGAGCCACCGTGCCCGGTCTTATTTTTCTTTTGACTAGAACTCACTTCCAAACAATATTTCATGATAGCGTTCATCAAGGAAATTCTTATGCATTCACAGTTCAGAGTTTTATCTTTAAGTATAACATTAGCTCTTGGTTTAGATTTGTTCTTTATCCTGCTTTGGGATTATCTCTTTATTGCTAGTTTAGTAAGAATATATATATATATTTTAAGTATATTGGATTTTATCAAATGTCCTTTGGGCTTCTATCAAATGATCATATGATTTTTTCTCCTTTCATCTATTCATGAGATAAATTGCATTAAGAGATTTCCCAAGGCTGGGCACAGTGGCTTACACCTGTAATGTTAACACTTTGGGAGACCTAGGCGGGCTGATCACCTGAGGTCGGGAGTTCGAGACCAGCCTGACCAACATGGAGAAACCCCATCTCTACCAAAAATACAAAATTAGCCAGGCATGGTGGCACATGCCTGTAATCCCAGCTACTCAGGAGGCTGAGGTAGGAGAATTGCTTGAACCCAGGAAGGAGAGATTGCAGTAAGCCGAGATCGCACATTGTACTCCAGCCTAGGCAACAAGAGTGAAACTCTGTCTCAAAAAAAAAGAGAGAGAGAGAGACAGAGAGATTTCCCGATGTTGACGATTTTCAAATTCCTGGAAAAAACTTTCCTTTGTCGTTATGTTATTGTTTGTATTATTCTTCTGCTGAATTGTATTTGTAATATTTTATTTTTGTTCTCATTAATGTTGGTATCTGAGAGTCTAGATTGCTCTTCCAAAAAGCTTAGCTGAGATGCGGAGAAAAGAGAGGGCCAGAGCTCTAGAGAGACCCAGGGTGGGGTAAGTGGACATTGCGAGCATATTAACAGGCTTTGGGGATGTAGCCAGGAGGAGGAAGAACTTGGGGATATGAGAGAAGGAGAGCAACGAGGCATCAGGGGAGAGAGATGGCAGCGGGGCCAGCACACCAGTGTCCTGGGGCCGCCAGCAGGAAGAGGACAGAACCATGGCCTGGACTGTTCTGGAATGAAGGAAGACAAGGCGGGTGGCACAGACTAAATCTGCAGAGGGCACAAGGACGTCAGAGCAGGGCACAGCTGGAAGCTTTGGTGGGCATCAGGGCTGTGGGAGCAAGATTGTCTGCAGGGTTGGTAGAGGAGGACTTGAGGCAGGTTATGAACATTGAAAAGAGTTGCCAAGAGAAGTGGGGACAACCCAGAGGATTGCCAGGGGGTGCGTGCAGAGGCCCCACTGAGGTTAAAAACCATGGCTTTATGTGGCATCAGTTTGCAAGGTTATGCCATTATTCCTTCTAGAGGCGCTGTGGGAGTGGGGCTGATCTGGACTGGGTGTTGACGGATGAGTGTGGAAGGCAGACAACGAGGCCAGGGAGTTGCGCAGGTCCCACGTCAGCCAGGGAACAGCAAGGAGCAGAAGAGGACACACACAGCACACAGGCCTCTCTGCAAGATGCTCTCATAGTTTGTCTTTGCTTTATATTTCCACCTTGAGGCAAAATTTTCCATTTCTGCCCTGTCACAAAACAAACAGGATGCACCATGGCTTAAGCTAGATCACTTATGTAACGGATTCCATGCTCTGCCACGTTCTTGACAGTTACAAAACGTCTGTGCTGCTGGGACATCATGACGGGACAACAGAACATGTGTGCTAACGTGGGGGGCATTCTGGGACACAGGGCGCCTGAGCCCCTGCTTCCACTTCGGGCAGTTAGGGCATCAACAGGAGCATGGCTCAGGTGATCAGGCAAGCAGGCTGGCCCAGCCAGGGAGTGTCCCCACTAGCCTGATAGGCTGGGAGCAAGAGGACTGGTGGGGACAGGGCTGCAGGGAGTCAGCTTGGGTGTGGGTACCTTAGGGAGCTGCAGACACAGGACCCAGGAGGCTGGCCCCAGGAACGGGCCTTCATATGGACACCGAGGTCACCCTAAATGATGCCGGGGCATGAAGTAGATGGGGTGTGACCTGAGTGACCTGCTCAAGGGCCCCCTGCTAGTAAATGGTAGGGTGGCACACACCCAGGTCTGGGGCTCCTTAGAGGACAGCAGGTGGCCTTCCTGGTGAGGGTGTGACCTGTGGGCACCTGCTGTCCTGTAGGACCTAGAACCTGAGCTCTTGCTCTTCCACTTCAGGCAGTTAGGGCATTGATGAGAGAGTGGCTCAGGTGGCCTGCAGTGCAGCTCAACCCAGATGCTGCCATCATTCCTCCTTGCCTGTGGCTGGCCTCTGGATGACTGGGGAAGGTGTCCAACCCTGAATGTGCCCAGGCAGCAGGGGAACACATTGCAGCCTTCCAGGACCAAGGGACCTGCCCCCATTTCACACTAATCGAGCCCTCGCCTCCCCTTCTTGGCATGTTCTTCGGGGGCTGACCACCTCCAGATGCCAGAAGGGTACAGTGGCTGTGAGGTTTGGCTTCCAAAACACTGGGTTCAAACCCTGACTGCACCATTGATAGCTGTGTGAGCTTGGGCAAGTGGCCATCTCTGAGTTTCGGTTTTCTCATCTGCAAAAAGGGGACAAGACTTAGATTTCCCTTGCCGGTCACTTTCCTGACTAAAGCAGAGTCTGTGTGTCACTGTTGGGTTCTCTGAGAGGGTGAGTGGCACATGGGGGTTTATCTGGGCATGCCCTCAGAATCTACACCTGTGGAGGGGAAGCAGGATTGGGCAGAAGAGGCTAGGCTGCAGCACCGGCCCTGTGAAGACCTCCCTGACCCCGGGGAAGCTCTGAAGCAGAGGTGGCCCTGCAGAGCTCTCCAGAGTCAGCTGCTGAAGTGGTTTGCCCTGGGAAGAAGGTTTGACTTTGGATAAGGCGACTTTCTTTGGTCAAGGACAGTTACTGAAAAGGGATGAGGCCTGTCAGGGTGGCAGCACTCCCAGCAGCTGGGGACTAAGTCCTCCCGTTGTAAAAGGGGATCTGACCTGTGCATCACAAAGCGCCCTAATGCATTCATCAAACTACACTATTATTAGCATGGTTGCACACAGACAAGCAGGAACTTGGCTGGGATGGGATGGCCAATGCATCGGTCATCGGAGCCTGTCCTGGGCTCAGCTCCTGCATGGACTGGCTGATTTGGAGGGGCCATGAACCCCCTAATACCATGTGAAAAAAACCTGAATATCTTTTCTGAGGTGAGAGTCCAATTTTTATCAGCTTCCAAAAGGACTCTGTGACCTTAATGTTTAGGAATCATTACTTTAGGGTCACATTTCAAATAGAGAAGGAGGTTTCCTTTACCTTCTGCTCTACATCGTGCCTCTTCCAGCTAGCCATGTCAGGGAAGCCCCCCTCCAGACCTCTAGAATCCTCTAGAATCCCTTTTCCCTCTGGCCCCTCCTCCAATCCTGTAACCACCACACCAGTCCTAACCTAAGAGTTGTGTGTTGGCGTCTGGATCTCAGTTCTGCCCTGCCATTCACAATCCACATGGCTTTGGCAAGTTTCTGAACTTCCATGAACCTTAGTCTCCTTATCTGTGAAATGCAAATGATTATACCGATGTGATAGCTACATCTTGAAGATGGATTCTGTGAGATGGTTGAGGGAAGTGCCCTGCACATCATGTAAAGTAAAGCAGATAATTCATAAACAAAAATCATTCTCTTTTGGGGGTTCAATCATCCTTTCCCCTTTCCCGTCTGCCTCTCTTAGCACACCTGAGCATAACTGGATAGTGCCTCAAAACCAGGATGGCTCAAGTCCAGCTGCTCCCAGCACAGGCCCTCACAGCTGGGTCTCTTCTATCTCCCCATTTGCAGTCCCCACATAGGAGCTGGAGCCCTCAGCAGGTGGCCTTGTTCCTAGGATCCTGAGAAAACACTTGATTCATAGGAACGGCAAGTTACATCTGATGAATCCTTAAGCATTCCCAAAGGGCATTCCCACCTGGCTCTCATCGCATCCCTGTGTGGTGGGCAGGGCAGGGATTAATTCTCTGTTTCCCGGAGGGGGAATGGCATTCCTCCAGGCATATCCAGCTTCATAAACTCACGTGGTTTGAGTGGTGATATGGTTTGGCTTTGCGTCCCCACCCGAATCTCATCTTGAATTGTAATCCCCAGGTGTTGAGGGAGGAACCTGGTGGGAGGTGATTGGAACATGGGGGCAGTTTACCCCATGCTGTTCTAGTGATAGTGAGTGAGTTCTCACAAGGTCTGATGGTTTTATAAGGGGCACTTCCCCCTTCACTCCTCACTCTTCTCTCTCCTGCCGCCATGTGAAGAAGGTCCTTGCTTCCCCTTCACCTCCCACCATGATTGTAATTTTCCTGAGGCCTCCCCAGCCACGTGGAGCTATGAGTCAATTAAACCTCTTTCCTTTCTAAATTACCCAGTCTCGGGTATTTCTTTAGAGCAGTGTGAGAACAGACTAATACAAGTGGTCAAACTAAATTCTCCTTTGGATGTCGTAGTGTAGTGGTTAACAATGAGACATGTGAGCCAGACTTACTGTCTGGGTTCGTATCCCAGCTCTGCTACTTACTAGTTGTAGAACCCTGGATGTTTTACTTTACCTATCTGTACCTCAGTTTCTTCATCTGTAAAAATGGGGAAAATAATGGCTTCTTTGTCATGGGCTGTCCCAGGAACAGAAGTAGTGTCTAGGACAGTGCCTGCTATTGTGTAAGTGTGAGCTCTTGTGTGAATGGTGTATTATTCACACTGCACCTTCTTGGGGTTGGAACCCACCAGCCCTTTCTCGCCACGTTGAAGCATCGTTCACCATAATCTGTTTTTTCTCAAAGTGTGCCAGTATTTTCAGTGGGCTTCCAAGTGCTTCATTTGAGCCCTGGGCCCCATACCCACTTGACTCCTTAAACATCTTGCATTTTCTTCTGTTTTAATCATTTCCCCCAGCATTGCTTCCTTACCCACAGCAACAGCTCTCCTCAACCATCCCCCTTCCCAGCTGCTGTACGTAGCAGCTTCCCGGCTTCCATTCCCCTGACCAGGAAGCTTCTAAATAAAACAAAACCCCTTGGGCTCCTTGCCTTCCCCCTTTCCCCTTAGTCAAGCCCCAACTGTGGGCTCTGCAGGGGTTTATTTCCCTGAAGCTGCTGTCTTGTGGTCCCGTGGCTGCTCACGTCCTTCCTCAGAGCCGTCTCTCCTTGGCTGGCACCGTCCCTCCTCCCCACCATCCCCCTCTTCTTCCGTCCTCTTCCCACCTGGCGTCCATTACACTCTCCTAATCTGACCCCGGATTACCAGCCTGCTCCCAATCTCTAGCTCCTCCTCATCCCCAGGCCCCGTCCAGTCCCCAGCGGGCTGTCCTGGGACCCCCTCTCCTGCCCCCTCCATCCTTAGTGGTCTCTTTGCTGTGCTCTCAGCTCCTCAAATCCTCCCGCCCTAACTCAGACGCTCTGGGAGCTCCAGCCTCGGGCTCTGGCTCTGGGCCGGACTCTTCCCCTGCCGCCTTATCGGGCCCTCAAATTCAAGAAGTCCAAGCACCAGATTAACATTTTCTCCTTGCCCCAAAATTAGCTCCTCCTTCTGGTTTCTTTTTGTGACGGTGGCTCTGTCCTCCCAGGCACCGCAAGGGACATCTGGGCCGCGAGGCCTCCTGCCCGCCCACACGCCCCCACCCCAGACGAGCCCTGCCCCCTCCTGCACATTGCGTTTCTGTTCTTCCTGTTACACATCATTACCTAAAAATAATTATAAAGTTAATTTTTGTTCTCATGGCGAATTCTCATGCTCGTGATAGACAATTTGGAAAATAGAGATAAAGACAAAGAAGATAATAGAAAGTACCCACGATTTCACCAACCAGAGAGACAGAATCACTGTTAGTAATAGGAAGATGGCCTTTCCTCTTTTAAAAAACTTATGCTGAATATAAAAACAATTTTTAATTTTTTCAAATTAAAACCATCTATGCAAAGTGTTTTGTAACCTGATTTTGAAACCTATGTTTCATGAACATTTCCACCTAGTTAGATATTTTACTATACCTATACATTTTATTTTAAAATGTAAGCAATTTATGCATTGGATAAAAACTTTAAAACATGTCATAGGTAGGAAATGAACTTGTAAGGGAAGATTTGTGCTACCAGAAATCAAGAACTATTTTAATGCTGTAGTTAAGACTGTGTCTTAGTATAGGAATAAACAAATACATAAAGAGAAGTGCATATGTGGAAATCTAATTCATGACAAGAATGGGCACTGCAGATTTGTTGGGATAGATTGAGCTATTCAATAAATAGTGTGGGGACAATTGGTTTTCAATATAGAAAATAAAATAAAACTGTGCCCATACATCACATTCTTCACAAAACTCAATTCCATGTATACTCAATACTCTAACTTAAAAGGCAAAGTTGTATAACTTTTAGAAGATAACAGAGATTATCTTTATGATCTCAGGCAAGGAAGGGTTTCTAAACAAGACACAAAAACATAAGCAATAGAGGAGAGACCTGGTAGATCAGACTACATTAAAATTAAGAACTTCTGTTCATCAAATGAATCATAAGGAGAGTGAAAAAAGTCAAAGTCACAAATTGGAAGAAAATATCAGTCACATATGAAACCAGCAAAGGCCAAATGCAGCTAATTATATATAAAGACCTTCTACAAATCAATAAGAAAAAGATAACGAAAAGAGCAATGGACAAAAGACATGAAATTTTGCTCATTGTTCAGCATATATTTATTGAAGCCTATTGTGTATTGTGCAGTGTTGTTACATCCTGGGGTATATTGATAAATAAGCTAATAAACCTCTCTGTCCTCATGCAGCTTGCTTTCCAGCACGGCAACACAGACAATAAACAACAGACATAAGAAATAAGTAAAGTGTAAAGTATACTAGAAGGTTAAAGTGCATAGCAAAAACAAAAATAGAGGCATAGAAGCCAGTAGAGAAAGTGAGACAGAAGGTGGTTTGCAGTATTAAATAAGGGCATCAGCACAGGCCTTGTTGAGAAGGTGAGATGTGTGCAAAGACTGGAAGGAAGGGAGGGAGTGACCCAGGGATATCTGGGAGAACGGCACTCCAGGCAGAGGGAACAGCCAGAGCAAAGGCTTTAACATGCCTGGTGAGTTTGAAGAACAGCAAGAAGGCCAATGTGGTTGCAAAAGAATGATGGAGGGGAAGAATGGAGGAGAGGAGGCTGGGGAGAACATGAGCCAGCACAACATGGTCTTCTAGGCTATTATAAGAATTTCAGTGTGACTCAGAGAAAAATAGGAAGCCATTGCTGCAAACATGAGCCTGGCTGGTGATGCGTGCCACGTGGAGAGCCTGAGAGAAAGGCCTCACCCTTTCATTCTGACTGTAGCTTCCCCTCCCAGTGTTTGGTTACTATACTGCTCCCCAGGGTGAGTCCTAAGTCCCAGAATGCTGAAATAATATAGTAAAAGTTCTCCAACTTTAGTTCCTTTTTCAAATCGGATACTCTGGGTTCTTTGTATTTTTACACAAATTTTGTGTTTCTGAAATATTTTAGTTTTGTCAAAGTACACGTTATAAACAATAAAATCCACTCACTTTAGGTATACAGTTTGATGAATTTTGGTAATGCATGCTGTATGTTTCATTTTTAAAACCACAATCTTGATACAGAGCTGTTCCATTTCACTAAAAAATTTCTTTACACTGACTGGGTGCAGTGGCTCACGCCTATAATCCCAGCACTTTGGGAGGCAAAGGCTGGTGGATCACCTGAGGTCAGGAGTTTGAGACCAGCCTGGACAACATGGGGAAACCCCATTTCTACTAACAATACAAAAATTAGCTGGACATGGTGGTGGGCACCTGTAATCCCAGCTACTCAGGGGGCTGAGGCAGAAGAATCACTTGAATGCAAGAGGCAGAGGTTGCAGTAAGCCAAGATCACGCCATTGCACTCCAGCCTGAGCGAGAAGAGCAAAACTGTCCCCCTCCCAAAAAAAAATCACACCCCTTTGTAGTTGATACCCTCTCCAGATTCCTGGCCTCAAACCACCACTGATCTGCTTCCTGTCACTATGGTTTTACACTTTTAAAAAGCTCACATAAATTGAATCATATAGGATATAGTAGTTTATGTCTGGCATCTTTCACTTAGCATGCTTTTGAGATCCCTCCACGATGATGCATCTGTCACTGGAGCTCTAGAAAGTAGAATTTGCTTCCTTAATGCATCAAGTCTGATTGCCTAATATTGTCCTACTTCATGAAAAATGTGAGAATTTACAATGGAATTATTCCATGCTCCCTCATCCTTTGTGCCACTATTGTCATACATGTCACTTCTATATATGTTATGTACCCAACATCATGTTATATTTTTAACATTTTTCTTTGAAATAATTTTTAAAAAGGGCAGGGCATGGTGGCTCACACCTGTAATCCCAGCACTCTGGGAGGTCAAGACAGGTGGATTACATGAGGTCAGGAGTTCAAGACCAGCCTGACCAACATGGTGAAACCCCATCTCTACTAAAAATACAAAAAAATAGCTGGGTGTGGTAGTAGGTGCCTGTAATCCCAGCTACTTGGGAGGCCAAGGCAGGAGAATTGCTTGAACCCAGGGGGTGGCAGTTGTGGTGAGCCAAGATCGTGCCACTTCACTCCAACCTGGGAGACAGAGCAAGACTCACTCTGAAAAATAAATAAATAGTAATTAAAAAAGAAAAAAGACAGTCTTATATTTACCCACATATTTATTTTCCAATGTTCTTTCTTCTTCCTGCAGACCACAGTTTCCATGTAGTAACATTTCCATTCAGCTTCAATAACTTCCTTTATCATTTCTTGCATGCATATCTGCTGACAATGAATTCTCTTAGCCTTTATTTTATTTGACTTTTTGAAACTGTATTCCCTCATTTTGAAAACATTTTCACTGGATATAGAATTCTGTGTTGACAGGGTTTTATTTTCTTTTAGCATGTGAAGAATGTTGTTCCATAGTCTCCTCATCATCGTTTCTTACGGGAAGTCAGCTGTCACTTGTAGTTCTTAATGTGTCCTTCTTGCCCTCCCAACACTTCTGGATGTTTTTAAGATTTTTCTCTTGTGTTTTAGTTTTCAGGAGTTTGATTATGATGTGGCTAGTGTGTTTTTCTTTGTATTGACCCTGGTTGGAGTTCCCTGAGTTTCTTAGATCTGTAGATTCATGTTTTTTACCAAATGTGTGGGAATTTTCAGCCATTTTTTGCTGGAAATATTCTTTTCTGCTCATTCTCTTCTTCCTTTCTTTCTGATTCTCCAATTATATATGTTAGATAACTGTTTTAGTCTATTCACTTGCTGCTGATAAAGACATACCCAAGACTAGGTAATTTATAAAGAAAAAGAGGTTTAATAGACTCACAGTTCCATGTGGCTGGGGAGGCCTCACACTCATAGTGGAAGGTGAAAGTCATGTCTTACATGGCAGCAGGCAAGAGAGAAAATGAGAGCCAAGTAAAAGGGGAAACCCTTACAAAACCATCAGATCTCTTGAGACTTGTTTACTACCATGAGAAAAGTATGGGGAAAACCTCCCCCATGATTCAATTATCTCTCACTAGGTCCCTCCTTCAACATGTAGGAATTATGGGAGCCACAATTCAAGATGAGATTTGGGTGGGGACACAGCCAAACCATATCGATAACTTATATTGTTTCATGGGTCAGTGGGTCTCTGGTAATTTTTTTAAAATTATTTTTTTCTACATCTTCAGACTGGATCATTTATGTTGATCTGTTTTCAAGGTTACTGTAGGTCCTTTCTTCTGTAGGCTCCAATCTGATATTAAGTTTTTCCAGTGAATTTTTAATTTTAGATCTCATAGTGTTCAGTTCTAGAATTTCCATTTGTATCTTTTTTATAGCTTCCAATTTTCTGCTAAAATTTTACATTTGCTCACTCGTTATGTATATCTTTTTCTTTTAAATCCCTGACCATATTTATAACAGCTGTTTAAGAGTCTCTATCTACTAATTCTAACATCTCTGTTATTTGGGGGCCTGTTTTTATTAGCTTACAATAAACAATTATGGGTCTATTTTGCTTATCATGGGCCACATTTTCCTGCTTCTTTTCATGTCTAAAGATGTTTTATTATATGTCCAATATTATGGATGATAACATTGTAGGGAATCCAGTTTATATTTTCTTTCTTTAAAAGGTATCGAGCTTTGTTCCGGTACACATTAAATTACAGGTGGATCATCTTGATCCTGCCAGACTAGTTTTTGTTTTTTTGTTTTTTTCTTTGCTATGTGTTTTCTCCTCAGTCCCAGAGTATGGCACCTACTGTAGGGCGTGGTTGTTACTCCTAAGGTGCGGTTTTTCTGAGATTACTCCTAGATGCTTGAAGTGCTCGCTGAAGTCTCACTTCTCTTTGCTGGACTAGAACTTTGTCTCTGGGCCCTGCACGAACTGTGGTAACCCTGTTCAGCTCTCAGCTCACAGCAGCCACTCTCTGCTGGGCTTTGTGAAGTCTTTCCCTGTGCATAGCAACCTAGCCCTTAGCCAATCGCCCACCAGGAACCCCTGTAGATGCTACAGTTTCCTTCTCACAGTTCAAGAGGCTAGGAGTACCAAATGAAGTTGTCTCTCTGTATGTCCAAATTTCCTCTTAGAAGGACACAAGTCAGATTAGATTAGGGCCCACCCTGACAATCTCATTTTTAACTTAATAGCCTCTTTCCAGGCCTTATCTCCAACTATAGCCCCATTCTGAGGGACTTGGGGTCAGAACTTCAACATACGTATTTTGGGGGGACACAGTTCAGCCCATAACAGGTATACTGGCTTTCAAATTCCAGCCATTTCAGCAGGTCTGCAATCTGATCTCTGCCATCTAGAAAGTGCTATGGGTAGAAATGTAAGGCAAATGCAGGCCTCACCTCATGTATTCCTCTTTCTCAACAATTACAGTCCTTCGGTGAAATGCTCTGCTGTGTGGAAAACAAAAACCAACACCAATTCCAGTCCGGTGCTGCCTATGACCCAGTGACTGGAAACAGTTGTTCTGTATGTTTTGTTGTTCAGGTCTTGAGGGCAAGTCCAGTACTAGTGACTCCAACATGGCCAGCAGCGAAAGCCCAACTGTAGCTTTTTGCCTTCTCTGCCCCAGCTAAGTGGTAAAAATTACTTCCAATGCCAAATGGACTTTCCGCACCGTGAGTTCAGGTTTTCTTTCCCTCATGACACAGTTGTGCTGTGGCACCCAGCAAATGGCTGGCACTCATTGGCCTCACTTGCCTCAAGTCTCTGCCCCAGTGTGCCTCGGTCTCCCCATCCTACAGACTTTGCATGGGGATTGGGCGAAAAACACCTTCCCCTTCACTTTTCTCATTGCTTTTCCTCCTTTGGGCTTTATTTATTGCCCTAGAAAGAAGAAAGTCAGATTGCTACTGGAGGTAGGTCTGATGGGGAGACAGGCAGAGAGACAAAGGCAGGGACAGAAGAAGACAGAGACCTAGAGAGGGAAATCCAAAGGAAAATAGTGAAGCAGGCGGGGAGGTGAGGCAGAAGAGGGTGGGAGAGGCAGCGGGTGGCTGTTCTTCAGGGCTTCATTTGGGCTTGTGCTTTGGGTCCCAAGTCTGGGTACAACCTTTGCAGAGACAGAATTGTGACTTCACATCTATTCCCCTAGGGATGTGCCAGGGTCCAGGGCCCTGGGTGGCTAATAGTAGAGACAATCTGAAGGTGGGTTTTGCCTCCTGACTGTGGGTAGAAGGAGATCAGGAGTAACTTTCCAGGTCCTGTTACATTCTTGTCCAGCAGCTGCCCATGGCTTAGTCTGGAACCACAACCCAGGAAGCTGTGTGGGTCGCTGGAGGCCTTCTCGCCAGCCCAGATGAAGTCACTATGTGGTGGGCAGGGCCTGGAGAGTGAATGCCTCCTCCAGAGCAGGCTGCCTCCTGGACAGAGCTGGAAAATCAGCCCAGATCCTCTGCTCCCCTCTTCCTGTCCCCAGACACTCTTCAGACCAGCTCCTTTGCTTGCATCTGTTTGAGCCAGTTCCCAGCTACCTGGCCATCCTCTTGCCCACAGTTATGAGCCTCCAGAACATCTCTGAGGGTTTCTCCAGGCAGGTCCAACAGCACAGCTTCCTGGGCCACTCCTAGGGTCCAACAGCATAGTTTCCGGGGCCACTCTTAGGATGCGATAGCACAGCTCCCTGGGCCACTCCTAGGGTGCAATAGCATAGCTCCCAGGGCCACTCCCAGATGCAACAGCACAACTCCCTGGGCCACCCCTACATTCCAACAGCACAGTTTCTGGGGCCACTCCTAGATGCAATAGCACAGCTCCCAGGGCCACGCCTAGAGTGCAGTGTGTTCACCAGCTGCACCATTCTGTGTTGCCTCTTGCTCCCTGCGAGTTCAGGGGATGATGCCTCCAGACCTGGGCTTCACTTGCAGTAAGGAAGAGTTCTTTCTGCACGTGTGAATATTTGACCTCTGAGAAAAGTTGTTTCTCCTTGAGGTCAGATCCCCCCAGTGAAGGATGACAGCTTTCAGATTTTGAGGCCCCTCCCTTACCTCACAGCCCAAATTCCCAGATATAGCAAGTTTAGACGGGTGGAGAGGGAGTGGGAGGTTGGATTTCTATTAGCATCAGAAAGAAACCAGGAAACTCTAAAATTATTAATAGAATGGAATTCTATAAACAGCCATATGTCGATTCATACACCATTCAGGGTATACAATAGTTATTTTTATCTAAATTATTTCCTGAACAAGAATAAGATTCAGATGTTAAATTAAACAACTGTTACTCTATTTAGTTTCATTTTATGGCTAATAAAACTATGAAGACAATAAGAACTTACAATAGACCCAGAAAATATTATTACTGAGCTGATAAAAAGAGTATAAATAGTGGCCTACAAATTATTGAGTAAAACTTGAATAAGAAATATTTCTGTTTTGCCGGGCACAGTGGCTCATGCCTGTAATCTCAGCACTTTGGGAGGCCAAGGCGGGCACATCACTTGAGCCCAGGAGTTTGAGCCTGGCCTGGAAAACATGGCAAAATCCCATCTCTACCAAAAATGCAAAAATTAGCTGGGTGTGGTGGTGTGTGCCTGTAGTCCCAGCTACTCAGGAGGCTGAAATGGGAGGATCACTTGAGCCCAGGGGGTTGAGCCTGCAGTGAGCAGAGATCACGCCACTGCACTCCAGCCTGGACAACAGAATGAGACTCTGTCCCTCCATTACCCCCCCCAAAAAAAGATTAAAAGAGAAATATTTCTGTTTTAACATGAACTAAGGATGATAAACACTAAATGGAGAAAATTACCAGGGACAGCTTGTTCTCACGCAGGTGATAAATCAAGAAATATGAAACGAAAATGAAGAAAGATGTAAAAAGTCACTCACCAGGTGGTAAAGTCACAGTATTATAATGCCTACTGTGTAATAGGAGCTGTAGTATGCAGTAGTAGGTGGGATGCCCATTTGAAGAGACCCCTTCCCAGAGATGTCTGGAAAGAGAAGGTCATTTGAGGTCATAACAATTATAACAGGAATACAGAGACTTTAAAGGGAGATCTCAGTAACTGCTGGCAAAACCCACTGCCACTCAAGAGGGCCCAAGAGCAGTAACAGTCATCCTCTGTAAGTGGCAGCAATGTGGCTCGTAGAACAAGATGCACGTCCAAAATCAGCATTTGTGATGAGGCCTCACCCTTTGGGAGGCTGAGGCAGGCAGATCACTTGAGGTCAGGAGCTTCAGACCAGCCTGACCAACATGGAGAAACCTCATCTCTACTAAAAATACAAAAATTAGCCATGTGTGGTGGCAAGCACCTATAATCCCAGCTACTCAGGAAGCTGAGGCTGGAGAATCACTTGAACCCAGGAGGCAAAGTTGCTGTGAGCCAAGATCGCATCACTGCACTCCAGCCTGGGTGACAGACTGAGACTCCTAAAAAAAAAAAACAAAAAAGAAGCAGCAGCAGGAGTGGACGGAAAGCACCCAGATTAGAACTTGGGCCCAGGGCCTCTGCTCTGCCTCTGTCCCCTGATGGAGCTGTTTAAGATCCGTTTTCCACAGACACTGACCAATCTCCCACCTTCTGTTGACCTGAATCTTAGAATACTTGAAGACTCTGGATCCAGAGATGACCTCCAGTTTCCTGCCTCTAGTCCTTCCATCTTACCTTCTTCCTCCCTCTTCCCTTTGTCCCTCTCTCTCTCCTCCATTCCGTCTTTTCTCCCCTCCTCCTTTCTTTCCATCCTTCTCTCCTTGTTTAATTCCTGGCTTCCTTCTTTCATTCCATCAACACTAACTATGGGTACTGGGCATATAGCAGCTAACAAGATGACACTTCTGTCCTCATGGATTTATAGTCCAGTGGGACAGACATTAAACAAACAAAACTATCACAGTAGTACATATGTATTTGCAAAAGGAGATTAAGTGCTAGGAAGAAGTACAGGGTGCTATGTAACCGACTAACAGGGTGGACTGAATCTGGGTGCTGGGAATGTCTCTCGGGGGAATGATAATTAAGCTCCCCGTGGTAGGCTGCATGGGAGTTATCCAGGCCGAGTGGGAATGAGGGTGTTCCTGGCAGAGGGCACAGCAAGGGCAAAGGCCCAGAGGCAAGGAGCTGGAAGGAAGCCAGCATTGCCAAAGCACTGGGAGACAGAGAAAGACGGACACAGGAGGAGCCGAGGAGTAGGCAGGTGATCAGGCGTGATTTAATTTTAAGAGCGGCAGGAAATGATTTAAAGGTTTTTTAGGCAGTGGAGCAGCTTAAGCAGATTTGCGTTAAAAAAATTAGAGCCACTGAGAAGGCTGAAGGAGAAGCAGGAGGATCCTTGAGCCCAGGAGTTGGAGTCCAGGCTGGGCAGCATAGGGAGACCCCACCCCCACCCCATCTTTAAAAAAAAGAATTTAAAAAGTTACTGAGGATGCAGAGGAGGGCATGGATTAGTGGGGCAAGTGTGGGTTTGGAGTGACCAGGAAGAATGCCACTGTGGCCCATAAGATCGCGAGAGCACAGTGGTCGTCTACAGGGCAGGGCAGTAGGGTGGCAGGAGACACGCGGGTAGATTCAGAAGACGTTTAGGAGTTGAAACCTGAGACTTTTGAGAAACGGGGGGGTGAGGAAGTGGAGGTGGCCGCGGTGGCAGGAGCAGCCAGGAGGATGGAGGCTCCCTTCACTGAGGTAGGGACACCCCCTCCTTTGTGTCTGAAACTCTCCTGTTTTACAGTTAAAAGGCGTTAGCGCTGGCCTTTGAGACAGACGCACTGAGCCACCCAAAGTCACCCGGGCAGCGGACACAGTTGGGACTGAACACAGGGGCTCTACCTGTGCCAGGTGTCCACCCTTCGGTGGCGCTCGGCCGCCTGACCTCCGCTTGGAGTTCCCGGCTCAGAGCAGGGGGTCCAGTCCCTGCGGCCTCTGGAGGCCACGCCCCACCCGGGCCCACCGGGGTGGGCGTGGCTCCGTGGCTCCCCCGGGCGCTGCACCGCCTCCTTCCCAAGCGGGCGGGGCTCCTGCCGGGTCCGCTCCCGCAGGCTGCCCGCTGACCCCCGCCACTTGGCCAGGCTGCAGGTACAGTGCCAGGGAGCGCTCAGCCTGGACCACAGCGGAGGTGTGCAGGACTCAGCGAGGCCCCCAAGCTTGTGCGCCTCCTTCCTCCGCCAGCTTCTATGTCTGCCTCCCTCTGTCCCTATTTTGCCCTTCACAGATCGTCGTCATTATCAAGTCCTACACTTTGAGAGCAGAAAGAGAACCATTACGTGGTGGGTCTCCGACATCTATTTATTACGTTGGACCGCATGCTGCATATGATCCAGCAACCTCGCTCTTCTCCTGCAGCTGCCCTTCGTCCTCGTCTCCGGGACCCGTCTCCCTGCCTCCCGGACGACCTGTGCCTTATCCCCTCCTGTCTCTTATATTCTCATACATTTGCTGCCTCCTCTCCTACGTCCGTCCTTCGGGGTCAGCCTCCATCCATTACTTCTCAGCAGCATTGCGAAGCCTCTGTTTTCTCCCCGACCTGCAGCAGCCTCTCCCTCATCCAGTCAATTTCACAGGTTTTTCCCAAATTCTTCAGAGACTGCCCATTGCCTGTAGAGGAAATGCAGGCTCTTCAGCCTGGCATGGACCACCAAGCTTTGCCTGAACATCCTTTTCCACCTTTTCTCTCACTTCTCCCCTTCCTGTACTACAAACCAGCCTCTCTGTGTATGTCTCGTCCTTGAGCCTTGGCTTCTGCCATTCTCTCTCCTCCTCCTCGTCTCAGAAATTAAAATCCCTCCCATCCTTCCCAGCTCAGCTCAAATATGACCTCTTTGGTGAAGGCTCCCTGTCTCCTCCCCTTCACCCCTTTCAGCCTGGAGAGTCTTCTTATCTGGGCCTTGCAGCACTGGGACCCCCCTCCAGTCCCCATGACCGCTGATTTTGCCCCATCATTATTTGTGCTGGTGCCATGGGAAGAAGTGGCCCAAGAGAAAGATCAGTCTCCAGGAGAGGCTGATGCGCTTGCTGCAGGATGTTTAGTTGGAAGGGCTCCAGGCGCCCAGGGAGAAATGTCCACACTTCCCTTCTAATCTGGGAGCTCCTGGAGGACAGGGTCTGTGGTGGGCTTGTCTCTACATCCCCAGCTCCCAGCGCAGAGCAAGACTTGCACGGGCACTCACTGATGTCTGCCAAGCCAGCAACTGAGGAGCAGATGTAGGGCCCAGAGGCACCAGCTGCAAGGATTCAGGGAAAGGGATTAAGGTACCAAGGGAAGTTCCAGGAAGAAGGAAAGATTGATTTATCTCCACTCAGCAGGCAAGGGTTTGGATGGGGAAAGAGAGGAGGAGGGTGGATGGTGAAGACTTTCTGAGGAAGGAGGAAGGAATTTCTGGAGGAGGGGTGGGAGGTAAGCTGGGACAGTGCAGGATCTGGTGGTCCTGTCTGCACAGAGAGTGCCAGGCAGAAGGGCTAGGGGGACAGGGTAGGACACACATTTGAGCCAGAAGGAGATCCTACCTCACCACCCTGTGCCCTGTGCGATCTCAGATACTTCTCGGGGTCCCTCACCCCTTACCCTCTGCAGGGGAGTGGCATGAGGAAAGTCCTTTTCAGAACCTGGTCCAAAAGCCTGCATGGGAAGAAAGCGGGAGAGGGAAGCTGAAGACCTCTGTCCTCGCGCCAGCTCATGTTTTATGCTTGCCAAGTCCCAGGAGGGACACTGGGAAGGTGGGAATCTCAGCCAAGTACACAGCTTATTCCCAGAGGGGCGACAAGCCACAATTGGGAGGTTGGGATGGTGGGACTGGTGGCAGGGGGTCCGAGAGGCTTGTGGAGGCAAAACCTGAGGACTGATCTGAAACAGGGGCAGAGGAAGGAATCACAGTTGGCAGACAGGAGCAAGCCTGGGAGGTGTGTGACTGTGTCCACTGTCCTTGAACAGAGGTGATTGCCAAGGGGACAGGCTGGGACTGAAACCAGCTCTGGCTATGGGCTGGCCACACTGGTAGGTCTGGGAGAGGGGTCCCCTTTCTCTCATTTGCACGAAGGCTCTGTTGGGGCTAGTGAGGCCCTGCTTTGGTCCCCTTTTTGCCCTCCCCAACTCCCCTACCCTACCTTGCCCCTCCTACTCCCCTGCCTCCTATTTCAAAGTTCCAAAGCCTGTTTCCCCCTCCCCACTCCCACTTCAGTGACATGCAGTGAGGTCTGAGGAAAAGCTCCATCTCAGCCATTTTCACCTCCATAGGAGGATGCTTCGTGCTCTGTTTCCTGTTACCTTTGCAAGGAAACCTTCCTCCCTATTAAGAGGAAGAGGGAGGGAGCAGTTTGGAGGAGTGAGAGTTGGGGGTTTCCTATGGCCCCCTTGTCACTTACAGGGAGAAGCCCTCCTACCATGAATGCCCAGACTGGGTCAAGTGTTGGTCAGAAAAGCTCTGGAGGGTTGCTGGTTTGGAAGGAAAGGCTGTGAATTGTTTTCAACAAGCATAGACTTCTGCAGCAGGGAGACCCACACACGGGCTGGGTTCTGTTAATGATGCAGCTGGAAATGTGAGCCACTGACTTCTGAGCCAGCCTATGTGGATGGTCCAAGAAGGGGGGGGTGGAGAGAATGAGGCTGATGTTTAGTTGTTCCACACATGTGAGTGTTCTCTGTGTTTGCCAAGCACAGTCTCACCCTTAGGTTCATTTCATCTGTGAGTTTATTCAGTAAATACTTATTAAGCACCTACTATGTGCCAGGCACACTTCTAGGCACAGAAAATGTAGCAACGATGAAGACAGATGGGGTCCTGCTTCATGGCAAAAAATTATAAAATAGAGTGTCTGGTGAAAAGAACTGTGAAGTCTAACCAAGTAGGTGAGGGCATAGAGAATGAGGACACACATGTGTGCACACATGTGTATAAAGACATTTATTGTAGGAATTGGCTCACACAAATATAGAGGCTAATGAGTCCCAAGAGCTGCTAGGCTCAAGACCCAGGAAGGGTTGATGTTCAGTTCAAGTCTGAAGGCTGGAAAAAAATAATGTCTCAGCTCAAATGCAGCCAGGCAGACAGAGTTCTCTCTTACTCAGCCTTTCTGCTCTGTTCAGGCCTTCAACTGATTGGGTGAGGCCCACCCACATTAGGGAGGGTGTTATGGTTTGGCTCCATGTCCCCACCCAAATCTTATCTCGAATTGTAATCCCCACATGTCCAGGGAGAGACCTGGTGGGAGGTGATTGGAACATGGGGGTGGCTTACCCCATGCTCTTCTCTGATAGTGAGGGAGTTCTTAGAGATCTGATGGTTTTTTAAGGCAGTTTTCCCTGCTCTTGTTCTCTCTGTCTCTCTTTCTCTGTTACCTGCTGCCATGTAAGACATACTTGCTTCCCCTTCCGCCGTGATTGTAATTTTCCTGAGACCTCCCTAGCCAGGCGGAACTGTGAGTCAATTAAACCTCCTTTGTTTATAAGTTACCCAATCTCAGGTAGTATCTTTATAGCAGTGTGAAAACAGACTAATACAGAGGGCCATCTGTGTTATGCAGTCTACTGATTCAAATGTTAATCCCATCCAAAAACACCCCCAGAGACACACCCAGAATAATGTTTGACCAAATACCTGGGCACCCTGTGGCCCAGTCAAGTTGACACCTAGAATTCACCATCACAGCTTCTCTGAGAAGGTGTCACTTTGAGAAGTAACCTAGTGAGGAGTGGGGGTGAGCCATGGGGTTGAGCCATTGGGATCCATAGGAGAAGAGCATTCAAGCAGTGGTAACAGCATGCGCAAAGGCCCTGAGACAGAGGCATGTTTGGCCATGTGAGACCCAGCAGGGAGGCCAGTGTGTCTGGAGAGGAGTGAACCTGATGGGTGACGGGTGAGAGGGAGGCCTTAAGCAGAGGTGAGACTGGGTCTGACATTGTTTTTATTTATTTTCATTTATTTATTTATTTTAGAGACAGGATCTCACTCTGTCACCCAAGCTATAGTGCAATGGTGTGACCGTGGCTCACAGGTGCGTGCCATCACACCCAGCTAACTTTTTAATTTTAATTTTTTTGCAAGGACAGGGTCTGCTATGTTGTCCAGGCTGATCTCAAATTCCTTGCCTCAAGCGATCCAACTGCCTCAGACTCCTGAGTCACTGGGATTACAGGCGTGAAGACACTGTTTTCAAGGGATCACTCTGCTGTGTGGAGACTAGACTGTGAGGAGCAAGCCTGGAAAGGGGAGAGCTGTTTGGAGGTAAGAGATGGTGGCTTGTGGAGAGGGTGAGGAGCAGGTTAGAGTCTTTTCAGAGACATAACAATATTTGCTGACGAAGGAGAGGTAAAGTGACAGGAAGAAGCCAGGGAGGACTCCGAGGTTTTTGCCCTAAAGCTGAAAGTAGGACTTTCATTTCCTGATGTAGGAACAGGCGAGATTCCACAGGGAAAGCAAACAGCACTGTGTGTCAAGTTAGCACTGGATACGTGGAAGTGCTGGACATACAGAATCCATGGAGGAGAAGCCTTGGAAGAGGAGAAGCCGGGGATGCCAAGGAGAGAGCGTCCTCGGTAGGGGCAGGCCCCTGTGTGGGTGCCAGAGGGACCTGCCATGCTCCCCACTGCCCTCACTAGCCCTGCCTAGTGGCCCAGGCTCTTTGGCCCCTGTGGCTCAGCTCAAGCCCACCAGGAGGGTGTCCCCGCCCCACCACCACCAATCAATGTTGTCCCTGTGTTGGTTCTGGCCCAGGCTGCAGCAAAGAAGGTGGGGCAGGAGGCAGTCAGGGACTGGAGTTCCAAGAGATTTCATGAGAACCATGCTGGTAGGAGCGGGACCCAGTGATTCCAGGGGCAGCCAGCACGGAAAGCTGGCCGTGGGCAATTCTCCACTCCATGGGAGACTGCAGTGCCCCCTCGAGGTATACCTGGCTGCTGCCCCAGAGTTGCTGCCCGGTACGGGGGCTTGGGCTCCAAGATGAGCAGCTAAGAAGGGGAGGCCTACTCCATGGGCAAGAAAGGGTTTTCTCCTCTTACTCCTGAGAGTAACCCAGGCCCACCCATGGGAAGGCAGGTGGACGCCTGTGCCGGCACAGGCACCCTTAGAGTCTCTGTGTCCCCAAGTTCTCCACTACAGCCTGCTCTGCAGCCACACCCTCCCATCCATGGCTACACACTCACATTCTGGGTCTCTTCCCTGGACCAGATTGCAGAGCAGGGCCCCTGTCGACACTGCCTCCAGCTGGCCCCTGCTGACAAGCCCATGTTGTGTCATGTTGGGAGTCTGGGGAAGGCACGAGGGCCCCTCTCCAGCAGGTCTCGATGGTTCCTCCACACCTTCAGGAAAAGTAAGAGATAAACCATCGCATCCTGAGCTCTGCAGGGAACCGGAGGCGGACACCATCCATTCTGCAAACCTGCAATGTTGGCCCTTCTGGGATCTCCTTGCCCCTTCCAGGGCTGCAGCCTCTAAGACAGGTAAGACCCAGGCCAAGCTGGTTCAGGGACCTCTGTGTAGCATTGCTGACCTCATGTTATGGAAGCAGGAGGCCACTGTGAGATGTGGGGCTTAGCTGCCACCTTGGAGAAATGGCTCATTTGAGACGGGCAGGAACAATTTAATCAGGCTCAGTTGACCTGGCCCTGGGACCCCTGCCTTCTCCGTGATAGCAGCATCTGCTGAAAGCAGAGCAGAGCCCACACTTGCAAGTTCAAAGATGTCTGTCCCCAAGGTCTCAACCAGGGATGGCATCTTCTTCTTGGGGCACTTAGCATTTTGGGACTCTGGGCGAGTCCCTTGTGGGAATTGGGTGTGCTGACACTGGGGAACGAAGGAAGCGCGCCAAGGCTGCAGACAGACCCTGGGCCAGACCATCTGAATGAAGTCCAGGCACAGCAGGGGGCTCTGAGGAGGCGCAGGATGCAGGAGATGAAAGGGGAAAATGAAGGGGAGGCACAGGTTCAAACTGCCCCTTCCCAGGAGTGCGCTACAGCTCGGCCACTTCTGTTTCATAAGAAGGAGGTTGTGACTTTGGGAGGTGGAGGGGGATTACAGCTGGGATTCCTGTTGCCTGCCTCCTGTCTCTGGGGCTCTCAGCTTTCTCTTCTCCCCAGGACTCTTTTCCTCCTCCCCTCCCCTGCTCCTCCGCTGCCCTCCTCCCCGCAGGTCCTGGCTCCGCCTCCCTGACTCGGTCTTCCTGGTGCGAGCTGAGCCCTGGAGGGGCCACAGCCTCCCCTCCAGGCCCCCTGCCATGGGGTGGCTGCTGTCTCCTTTGGATCTTTTTGCGGTCTGGGCTTGCTGTTCCTCTCAACAGTAGTCAGGAAGCCCTTACCCCAAAAAGTATCTGCGGGAGGCCTTGTCCACAGGGGAGGCCACCCCAAGGGCTCCAGGTGAGTCACATCAAACGCAAGAACAGTGAATGGAACTGGGGTCTCCCGGCTCTCTCTTAGAGTTGCTGAGTGACCTTAAGTCCAGCACTGGGCCTCTCTGGGCCTCACTTATGCCACTCTTTTCTTCATTTACCAGTGGGCAATGTCAAGTGAGAGACTCCACAGATAAGAAAAATAAAAGAGAGGCTCAATTACAGGCCAGGAAAAACCACTTCGGTGGACAAAGGCCGCGCGGCTCTCCCAGCATTCTGTCCTCTGTATACAGACGATCTCCTTCTGAGATCCTTTTGGGGATGACCCCTTCCAAACCATGGACACTTCTGGGTGGGTTGTCACTCAAGAGGTCCTGCCCTCTTCTGCCCACTGGATAGACACAAGAATTGAAATCTGTGAAGGATACGAGATTGGGAACAAAATAATTGATGCTGATTGATCCCAGCAGCTGTATGGTGAGAAGACGACGAGCTTCCGCTGCCTGCATTACTGACTTGCCTAATGTCTGCCCTGCCCTGGCCTGGATCTTCCACCTCGCCTTTCATTCTGTGAACCACCCCCAAATCCTTCAAATAAAGTCCTTGATTGCTTGTTAGAGTTGATAATATTGCTTGCTGAGGATCCAGAGACCTCTAGAGAGAGGAGGTGGAATTGCACACCCTGAGGAAGAGGAAGATGTGAGTTACCATCCCTGGGGGAGGCCCCACGGGTGTTAGCCCCCAAGGGACAGGGGACTGACGGGGGCAGAGCTGAGAGCAGGGGTCATATACAAGAGTTGGGTTGGGGGCCTAAGGAAACTTCCCCAAAGGTGAGAGCAATGTTGGGATAAAGGACAGAGGAGGACCTGTATGATATGGAGAGATTTGAAACATAGCTAAGTGGGGTCCTCACCTCTAAAGGGGCCAGGGGCCAGGCGCACCTGTAATCCCAGCACTTTGGGAAGCCGAGGTGGGCAGATCACTTGAGGTCAGGAGTTCAAGACCAGCCTGGCCAACATGGTGAAACTCCGACTCTTACTAAAAATACAAAAAGTAGCTGGGCATGGTGGTGCACGTCTGTAATCGCAGCTACTTGGGAGGCTGAGGCAGGAGAATCACTTGAACCCACGAGACAGAGGTTGCAATGAGCCAAGATTGCGCCACTTCACCCCAACCTGTGTGAGAGAACAAGACTCCGTTTAAATAAATAAATAAATGGGGCAGAAAACAGGTTATGCCAATTACAGGTGGTTGTAGATTCCCAGTCCCTCCTCCTCATGCCAGGTAGCTGGGGGACTGACACTGCAGCCATGGTGAGGCCACAGCAGGTCGGGAATGAACACACAGACATCCATCTCATTGTCCACCACTGACAATGAGATGGATGACCAGGCTTCCTAGTGCTGAGTGCTGAGTGCCATGGTGTTCTCAGGCCAGGCAATGGCCAGGAGCCAGAGATCCTCCTTATCTGGAATCCTCCTACTCGACCCTGGGGTGGCCACTTGTGCCGAGACAGCCCAAGGTAAGGGGCGTGGCATCAGAACTCCCCAAGGCCTTTAATGCTGCAGAGCCACAGCCCTCAAGAAACAAGGCCCCTGGAAATTCCTTCCCTAAGCAGAAGCTGTTGGAGGCCATTTTAAGGCAATATGTGAGCTGGTGTGTCACCTGCACCGAGTTCAGAGGTGCTAAAGGATCCTGAGTGGGGCTTGGGGTTTGCTGTGGAGGTTCAGGATGAAGGGCGGGGTTTACGGGTCCAGGAACAATTACTGGGTTTGTGAGTCAAACTGAGCCCCCACCAGGTGACAGCCAGACAGCAGTGGGAGAAGGGACGATGGCAATGGGCAAAACGGCAGGGCTGAATGATACCTGTGACCACGGAAGCTCCTGCCGCTGATGCTATCCCGACCCTCCCCATCCCGCCCAGCTGGAAAGCAGCTCTTGCTCTGCCACCTGCTGCCAGCATGCGGGTGGGGATGTGTGTACAGCTCAAGGGTGGCATCGTGTGGTCATAGTTGGGTAGTGCACCTCACAGCTTCCAAAGAGCTTCCTTCTGCGGAGGCACTCGGGGAATTGTGAGTCTATGTGTCAGACTCTGTTCTAGGACTGCAAGATCTTTCCTAACAGAATCAGAGTTTCTGTGAGGAGCAGTCCCGAGGGGTGCAGAGCCTGAGGGGGAAGGGGAGAAGAGAAGGAGAGAGGGAAGGGAGGTGGGAGGGGGAGGGTTGCTAGAGCCCCTTGGTGAGCGTGTCTACAGCCAGGCTGCTCTAGGGCACCTTTCAAAGTGGCTTCTGGGTCCACATCCCAGGCGTTTGATGACTTAACCCTTTGCATAAGACTTTCACATTGCAACTCAAATCCCTGCCACCCTGGGGAACCTATTCCCTCCAGAGGGAGAGGGACTTGGGAGAAGCATTATTCCAAAAGGGCTCCTGTTCCCAATGTTAATGGAAAGAACCCAGACTTCAAAATCAATCCGATCTGGATTCAAATCTCAGGTTGTCCCTGCACCAGCTATATGGCCTCAGGAAAGTCCTTAGCCCTCTCTGTGCTTCAGTGTCCTCATCTGTAAAACAGGGAAAATCATGCCCCTCTGACAGGGCGGTGGGTCCTAGTCAGTGAAATAATGTCGAGACAATGGATGGTCCCTACCACAGAAAGCAAGGCCCCCAACTCTGTGTCCAGGGATATCAGCTCTGAGGGGCATCTGCTTGGCTGCTCATGAGTGGCTGTCTTTCCACAGTTGTGTGGATGCATCTGGCATTTGGCAATCGGTTGTTTGAAATCAACCATGGTATTTTGCCCCCAGCTTTACCCCTCCCAAGCAGACTCCTCACCTGCCGAGAGCCTGCCGCTGTGCGTTGAAGGCTGAGTGCGTCACGGCGAGGAGCAGCTGCCAGACCTGGAGTGAGCAGAGGGAGAAACTGGACTTCAGAATAATCAGAGCTGGATGCTAATCTCAGGTCCCTCCTGCACTAGCTGTGTGGTCTCGGGAGAGATCTTACGGGTGAGAAGGACCTGGGCCTTGTGGGCTGAGAGGCTTAGGAAAGCCAGGGGGAGCCAGGTCCCCTCAGTGCTCTCAAAGAACTGGCAGTGGGGTTGGAACTCCCAAAGCTGGAGAGGCTCAGGCCGGGAAGGGCTGTCCTGACCTGCAGGCCATCATGGCCTTTTGGAGAGGGAGGGAGCAGATGGAGAAGTGGCACAGAAAAGTGAAAGGCAGGAATGAAAAGGAAGTGGCGAGGGGACCGTGGAAGACAAAATGAGAAGTCTCTCCAGGTGGCTGATGTCACCCTCTCTGATTGCTCGAGGTGCCAGGAGGGGCACCTCGGCAAGGTGTCCCCTCTCCCAGGAGGCTGAGACCGGGATTTGATCCAAGTTGGGCCACCTGGAGAGAGTGGCCTGAACTAGTCTCCATCCTGCTCTGGGCCTGGGTTTCTGCATTTGTAAAATGAGAGGAATGTGCTGAATCAGATACAATCATCTCTCCCACCAGGCCCACCCCACACTTGGCAGGAAAGCAAGGACTGGGGCCCCAACAGCTGTCCTTGAGAGTGGGAGCCGCTAAGGGCACAGGAAGGAGTTTCGGGGGCGGCAGGTGGGGAAGCAGGCAGGATGGGAACACCAGGCTCTCGGGGGAAGGAACCAGATAAATTACCAGCAAGGAAAACCTATAGGTTTTTCCCAAAGCACAATTTGAATAGAAATGTCAAATGCACCTGGAGTTATTACACCCTGTAATCCTAATGACATATAATCCTATACACCAACAGGATAATATCACAAATGTGTGTGGCAACACTGCCGCATGTTAACCCTGCCTGCCTCCTGGGATGATCTTTCTCATCCCGGCAGAGCCTACAGAGCCTCCTTTGTTCTTCACAGAGGTGGCCTCATCGGGCTGGACCTGGGGGAGGTGACCAGGGAAGTGAAAGTCAAAGAGCCCAAGGAATGAAGCTGGCATGGCGTTAGTCGGGGATGGACAGGTGTAGTTTGGTGCTTTCATTTTTTGCCTAATCTGGATGCATCTTAAGTCCCCTGGAAGTTGCCAACCCCACATCAACATCTGTGTTCAGGACCCTCTTCTCTCCCCACCTACCCCTGCCCCTAACTCTTTCCTTCTCTCTCATTCTTCCTTTCCTGTATCCTTCCCTTTCTTCCCCAGCGTCTATGCTCTGTTCTGCCAGGAACACTCTCAGAGATATGGTTCGTTCTCTTGAAGGGGGAAAGCCCCCTGGGATTCGTGTGCACCCATCCTGTCTGGCTGTGCTCCTTAGTTGCAGGCCCTGGAGCCAGGGAAGGTGGGAGTGGACTTTGGACTGAGGCAGCAGCTGTGTGGTTAGTGGTCTGCGGTCAGGGGGGCATTCAGGGTAGGGCACAGAACTTCCAGGCCAGTGCACCAGCCCAAAATAGAGTCCTATTTTGTTTTATCTACCATGTAGCCTGTGCTGGTCCCTGTGACATAAGCCTCTTTTGCCGTGAGACAGGAAATCTCTTTCTAGGCTCCTAGGGAGATGAGATTCTTCAGGTCAAAGATGCAGAATCATTCACACAATCCAGAAATCTCTTCCCAAACTCCATAATCCTATGCTCAGCCCTCCAAGGCAGTGATTCTCGAAGTATGAACCACTTCAAGACCAGCAGCTCAGCACTACCAGGGATCTTATTAGAAATGCAAATTCTGCTGGGTGCGGTAGCTCACACTGGTAATCCCAGCACTTTGGGAGGCCGAGGCGGGCAGATCACTTGAGGTCAGGAGTTCGAAACCAGCCTGGCCAACATGGTGAAATCCTTTCTCTACTAAAAATACAAAAATTAGCTGGGCATGGTGGTGCATATCTGTAGTCCCAGCTACTCAGGAGGTTGAGGCAGGAGAATCGCTTGAACCCAGGAGGCAGAGGTTGCAGTGAGCCGAGGCTGCGCCACTTTACTACAGCCGGGGCCACAGAGCGAGATTCCATCTCAAAACGAAACAAAACAAAATAAAAAACCAGAAATGCAAATTCTTAGGTCCCAGCGCCAAGGGTGGCTGGAGACAGTTTGTATCATCTGAGGAGAACCAATTGCACATGTCTCTTCCCTAACTCTACATTTAGTGACAATCACACTGGGGGCTTGAAATCAACCACCGTGGGAGTGTTTACACTGTGGAACATTACAAATCAGTGCTCATTTTTCTTTCTGAAAGCCCATTGTTAAACAGTTTCTAGCACACCACCGGACCCTACTCAGACCTACTGAACCAGAACCCTGAAGGTAGAATCCCGCAATCTGTGTTTTAATAAGCTTTTCATGTGATTCTGATGTACACTCGAGTTTGAGAATCGCTGTTCCCATGGGCCAGATCTAGTGGAATCATAAGAAAGAAAGGAATGCGGGGGGTGCCCAAGGAGTAGGATTTCACAAGGAAACTTTGGAAAAGGTAAAGAAAGAAGAGAGAAAGTAAACCAGGCCCTGATGGAGATGAGACCTGCAGCCCCAGGGAATGGAAGGAGGAAGGAGAATCTGGTGAGTAGGTTGAATGCAGCCAATGTCAAATAGGTCAGTTTTCCATGTATCCAGATGAGGGAGATGACGTCCAATCTTGGAATGATGTCCAATCTCATTCCAAGTCGTGAGATTGGAAGGACACAGGATAATTGGCTGGAAAAATGCTCCTTTGGGTGCATATTTCTGTAACAAAGAAAAACACATTTATGAGCATTTGTTTTGTGTGTTTGTTTGAGACAAGGTCTCACTCAGTCGCCCAGGCTGGAGTGCAGTGGCACGATCATGGGTCACTGCAACCTCAAACTCCTGGGTTCAAACAATCCTCCTGCCTCAGGCTTCCCAGTAGCTGGGACTACAGGTGCACACCACCATGCCTGACTAACTTTTGTATTTTTGGTAAGACAAGGTCTTACTATCTTGACCAGGCTGGTTTTGAATTCCTGGGTTCAAAGGATTCTCCCACCTCAGCCTCTCAAAGTGCTTGGATTATAGGTGTGAGCCACTATGCCTAGCCATGAGCATTTCATTGAAGATACAAGGAAGAGAAATCCTACGAAGTGTTTTTCAGGGAAGGGTGAAAATGGAAAATCTTAGTAAGTGCTCATTACTACTCATGTAAAGGTATGCAAAATGCCACTGGAATTTTCTTTCCTTTTTTCATTTGTGAAATATTTCAAACATATAGAAAAAGACAAGGAGTAATATAACAAAAGCTTTGTACCTACCACCAGATATAGCAAGTGCTACCATTTTGCCACATTTATGTCAGATCATTTTTTAAAAGAAATAAGACAGGCCAGGCACAGTGGCTTATGCCTGTAATCCCAGCACCTTGGGAGGCCAAGGCAGGAGGATTGCTTGAGCCTAGGAGTTTATGGCCAGCCTGGGCAACATAGCAAGACCCCATCTCTACAAAAAATAAAAAATTAATGGGGTGTAGTGGTTCACGCCTGTGGTTTCAGCTACTCGGGAGGCTGAGATGGAAGGATTGCTTGAGATTGGGAGGTTGAGGCTGCAGTGAGCCATGATCATGCCCCTACACTCCAGCTTAGGCAACAAAGTGAGACCCTGTCAAAAAAATAAAAAAGAAAAAGAGGAAAGAAGAAAGAGAAAGAGAGAAAGAAAGAAAAGAAGGAAGAAAGGAAGAGAGGAAGGAAAGAAGGAGAGAAGAGAAGAGAAAGAAAGAAAGAAAGAAAGAAAGAAAGAAAGAAAGAAAGAAAGAAAGAAAGAGAAAGAAAACCTTATAGACACAGTTGAAGTCTTTGTGCCTCTCTTCCTTCCTCCAACTGTCGTGAAGTTGGTAAGTATTCTCACACTGGTGCTCATACTTTACCATATATGTATTACTCATAAATTACACCTAGCAATGCTTTGAGTGCTTCTTAATTTATGCAAGTGATGTCACACTAAACCCACCATTATTGGAACCTACTTTTTTCAGCTAACACTGTGTTTCCAAGATCGATCCATGTTGATGCATGAAGATCTAGCCGTTCATTTTTACTGCTGAATAACATGAAACTATACAAAGATACCACAATCCATCCACTCACCTACTGACAGACATTTAAGCTGTTTTCAGTTTTTCACCATCACAAATGATTCTGTAGTGGACATCCTTGAACTCGCTTCTATAGAGCAGACCCCTACAAGTGGTGTTGCTGGGCCGCAGAGAAGATGCATTCCAGTTATTAGACACGCTGTCAATTTACTCGCTAGCTTGGCTGAGCCAGTTCACACTTGTGCCAGCAGCAGACAAAACAACCGAAAATGTTATTTATTCAGTGTGCTCTTGGACTGGGCTCTCTTCTGAATGCAAAACCAATTATAAGGATTTTCTCTAGTTCATTCCCGACCTTTGTTCTCCTAATTCTACTTTCCCTTAAAGCCTTAAATTCTTTAGCCGTAAATTCTTCTACAACTAGGGTTTTCCAGAATTTGACCTAGTGGCCAAGAAGAAATGACTGGTATGTGTGTTACAGGATGGAGTCGGGTATGTGTGTGTGTGTGTGTGTGTGTGTGTGTGTGTGTGTGTGTGTCTGTGTTTGTAGCTTTGGACCAAAGCCAACAAGAAATAACTGGAAGGACAAGACTTTCCATAGCATCTTTTAAATGATGCATCAAACCCAGGAAAGAGGGGTAACCAGTGTGACCCAGAATCTACTTTCAAGCTATAGGTCCTTTCCTCCCCCTCTTATTTGTTGTGGATCAACAGGGAGTTGCCCCAGGATATTACTCTGTGGCTCCATCTTCCCTGCTCCCCAAACCCACCAGACTCCAGACACTTCTCTAAGCTGTGTAAACCCAGGGGTGAGGGAAAGAGGTGCTCTGTGCAGAGGAGAGGCAGCCCCATGTGTTCATCTGGGGTAAAGGGCTGACTTTTGGCCCCAGGCCTAAGAGCCCTCTGTCCATGCCAAAGACTGCTCCTGCATCTGGGCCTGTGGGGTTGGGAGAGCTGCCAAAATCCTAGACTGGGCATTGACAGTGGAGAGCCTAGATCTTGGCCACTGACCCGATCCCTCAGCCCCAGGACCATGCAGAACTTGTCTGGCATTCCTTTCCTCACAGGCCCTGAAGCAGGAGACTCCAAGGCCTTTGAAGTTGACTTGAGAAAAGGGGATCGTGGGACAGGGATTAAACGAACCACCACAAAGTTGCCTGGCTCAAACCGAAGACATTTCAAGAGGCAGGAACCTGAAGTGAATGAAAAAGTGCAATTCACAGTTAAGCGAGAGTAGGGAGGGCCCTGACCCAAAGACTATTTTTGTGTTTTTTGTTTATTTGTTTTTTAGGGTTTTTTGAAATAGGGTCTCACTCTGTCACCCAGGCTGGAGTGCAGTGGTGCAATCACAACTCACTGCAGCCTCCACCTCTGAGGCTTAAGCAATCCTCCTGCCTCAGCCTCCCTATAGCAGGGACCACAAGCACACACCACCACACCCGGCTAATTTTTAAATTTTTTTTGTAGAGATGGGATCTTGCTATGTTACCTAGGCTGGTCGTGAACTGCTGGGCTCAAGCGATCCTCCTGCCTTGGCCTTCCAAAGTTCTGGGATTACAGGAGTGAGCCACTACTCCTTTCTGTCTTTCTAACAGAAAGACTATTTTGGATGGGATTTCTCCCCAGCAAACACTTGAAGCATGACCTACAGGAGTTGTTTGTTTGGAGGGGGGCGTTTGTCCTTTATCAAAAAGATGAAACCTGGTTGGGTGTGAGTTTCTTGCCTGTAATCCCAGCACTTTGGGAAGCTGAGGCAGGAGGACTGCTTGAGGCCAGGTGTTTAAGACCAGCCTGGACAACATAGGGAGACCCTGTATCAACAACAACAACAAAAAGCATGGTGGTGCACACCTGTAGTCCCAGCTACTCAGGAGGCTAAAGTGGGAGGATCTCTTGAGCCCAGGAGAATGAGGCTGCAGTGAGCCAAGATCACACCACTGCACTTCAGCCTGGGAGACACAGTGAGGCCATATCCCAAAAAGGAAAATGATAAACTGCGAAAATCTCGGTGTCCTTGTTCCACAAACTCTTTTTGGCCCAGAACAGTCTGCCCTTTGGGTAGCAGGTGGCTTGCTTCAGGCTGGAGGCCGGGAGGCCTACTCAGGCGCCCAGGACAATTCACCAAGGGACCTCACCTCTGAGCCCTGCCCACCATCCAATGAGGACGCGTGGAGGTGATGTCACTGCATTCTGTTGCCCAGCCCAGCCCAGGAGAATGGGACAAGCTGGAGAAAAGAACCAGTGGAAATGCCAGATGCCACGGGAGAAGTTGGTAAAAAAAAAATGATGGAGGGCAAATGAGTCAGCAGCAAGTTTAAGCAATGAACCATTGCATCATGGGGTGTTTCTCAAATTCTTGTCTACTTTTAGAAAAAGTACGCAATGACATTCAGTGGGCATCTTGATTCTGAAATAGCTAAAGAAAATGTTAAAAATGCAGTGGGTGAAGATGTGCCCACATTAACCTCTTTTCTAAAACAACAGTTGACAATTGTGCTATGTGTCCTTAAGCAAATCTTTTAGCCTGACTGTTCCTTAGTTTCCTCTTCTGTGACATGAGGGGAAAGTATGAAAAATATGTCTGGAGATTCCTTCCAGTCTAACATTCTGTGATTTGATCATTGATACTATGCTCATATTCTTAATACTCAGGCTGTGTCTACACAGTACCAAGACCACTAGCTAATTCAGTGAGTATGGACAAAATGTTCTTCCAATCAATTCTTTGGCACGCTGTAGACAAAACAACCAGTTAGTTGGCACCATTTTCCATTTCACAACTGGTTGCTCCGGCTTCATCTTGACCAGTGCTTCTTCAATGGTGGTATCCTGACATACCGCATGCCTGGAGCACGTAGGAGGTGTGTCCTAGGCAGTTGGCTATGGATAATGAACTGTTGAGGTTCTCAAAAGGTTGATTTTTAATCAATTAGAACAGATTCAATATAGTCCAAGAGTAATGCCCCTGCTGCTTAGTTGCATTCTGATATGCCTCCCTGAGAGGAAGAAGTGGTGGAGTTACAGCTGTCAAACAGAGACTGCCTGTAGCCCTGACCCTGTTGGATGCCCATGGGAGGGTGTCGTGTCGTGCGTGTGAACGTCATTCATCATCTGCAACACAGCATTTGAGAATGACTGATGGAAACCCCTGAGATGTGGTTGGACATCAAGGTAGTGGAGACTCAGGCCCTGGAGCAATCTGAGCCAGCATCCTATGACGCAGGTGCAAACCAGGAAGAGAGCATTCGACAGAGTACAGAATGGAGGGCCTGTTCATTATGCCTGTCTCTTGGTCCAAAAGGAATGATTTCACCATAATCTGTTCATAACTGGGGAAGGAAAGGCAGCATGAAATGGCGTTTATTAATCATGTAGGGGCCAAGCCCAGTGCCAGACACTCGTGGCAGGTTTTAGTGTTGCTCGCCATGTACTTTTTATTCTCAGCTGGCCAGGGGGATTACACTTCCTCCCTCTTGTGGTTTGGAAGAGTAATGTAAAATTCTGGCAATGGGTTATGGGTAGAAGTGACATGTGCCAACTCAATGCCAGGGCATTTTGCTGATAGTTTTAGACCCTCCAGAGCTTCCTCTCCCTCTAGCATGGGAACTGGCAACAGTCTGGCGGCTCTTTCATCACCAGCCCAAATCCTGGAATACTAGGGAACCGAGCTCCCAGATGAGCTGTGAGGTGTGTGTATCATGCATTGCACATGAGAATGGAGTAAAACTTTGTTGTTGTAAGCCACCAAGATTTTGAAGCTGCCTATAACTGCAGCACAACCTAATTTTGTGCTGACCGATGGCATGTTTTATATAACATGGTAGTGTAGTAGAAAAATGTGAGCTTTATAGTTTAAAATGCTGGGCACAGTGTCTCACGCCTGTAATCCCAGCATTTTGGGAGGCCAAGGTGGGAGGATGGTTTGAGCCTAGGAGTTCGAGACCAGCCTGGGCAACATAGAGACTCCACTTTATTTTACTTTTTTAAAAAATAAAATAACAACTTAAAAAATAGAGATTAAAAGACATGAGCTAAAATCTAACCACTCACTGACTGTGAGCAAATCTGTTAGCTTCTTTGAGTCCCAGTTTCTTCATCTATAAAATGGCAAGATGTTTTTATTAGGTTCGGAAATAATATTTTAAAATATCTAGCACAGGATTTGGCAAATAGCCGATGCTCAATTATAATGATTATAATTTCATGTATTCTTCAAAATAATACTATGAGTAAAGAGAGGGTATGGGAGTAAGAGAAAGGGTAGTCATTACTGATGTTTCAAATGCCATCATACGCTATGGAGAACACTGACCAGAGACCCCAAGGGTAGGGGAAGGTGTGAAGTCATCTGTGCTAACCCTCCCCTGAACTTAGAGAAGCCCTAGAAGGGAGAGAAGGCCTGAAGATACCATTTACAATTTAGCCTTTTGACTGCCAGAGGAAAAGCAGATTCTACTTATGGTAGTGACTATTGACACCTTCAGCATATAAAATAAGAATATAGCAGTGGAATGCGTTAGTGTCCTGTTAGTTTCACTGAAGGTTGTTATCCTAGCAAAGTGCCAGCCAAGGTCTTTCCCAAAGGCACAATGAACTAAACTCTTCTCTGAAATCAGCTTATTAGTATTATCATGACCACTTCAGCTAGCTCACCCAGGACCCGGAAATGAGCTGCAGAGTGAACTACAGAGGAAGGGAGAGAAAGAGAATATCCTCAAGGCAGGAGGGGATTGAGGGGTCCTTTGCCTCCTCCTGCTTCCCAACAAGCCTTGCCTGATGGAGGAGCAAGAGCAGTCAGAGAAGGGGGTGGAGGAGTTCCAGTTCTGTGTGTCCTCTCCTCACCATGCCAGCTGCTCTGGAAACCTCCAGTTCCAGGTCAGATGCCTGCTGCAGTTCCCACTTACATTTAATTTGGTAGAGTATGTTACCTCCAATCCCAGTTTTCTCCAAGGTCTGCTCCCAGATCATCGTTTGCCTCTTAAATACCACATCCTAGCCTTGAACTTGGAATTCTGAACATTCAATGGCCTGTCCCAGAGGCCTCAATTCTGCCTCTGGGATGAAAGTTCCCTGCACGTATTCACACACATGCGCACTTGACTGACTTCACTTTTCCACGCCGACCAAGATCCCTTGAAAATGCCCATGGCCAGTGGGGTGACTCTGATTTCCAGCAAATGTGTGGTCCCTCTTAACTGGGGAGGTTTACCAGAAGCATGTATTAGATGAACATGGAGTTGTAACTTGTGCTCAGGGTTTAAAGTATGGCGAGAATGGAAACCGGATCGTGAGATTGAGTCCTGGTGGGGCTAGTTGACCTCATTTTGATCAAGATCACAGATTTTACCCCTGACCCAGATTAAAATCTATAAAATGGGTTTCTGTGACCCTGAGAGACACAAGCAGTGATGTGTTGGAGCAGAATCATAGTGGCTTGTGAGAGCCAGGTGTAAAATATTCTGGAACTTTGTAAGCCAATTTTTAAAATCATTAGTAGCTTGAAATCTATTATGGTGCAAATATTTATACCATGGAAATTGGTAAACCCCTAAAATCAAGGTTTCTCTTCCTCCTCCCCTCCTCCTCCTCCCTCTTTGTGAGAGCTAGTTTACCAAGGTATGTGTGTCTTCTCGCAAAACCATTCTTTCATTGGAAAAAGTATTCCAGAGATGGGATCAGGGGAATCAGTTTTGTATATGAAGAACATAGCCCCCTAGAATCACAGACAGCTTTGAGGACTCAAAAAAAAAAAAAAAAAATCAACAACCAACTTTTAACATTGACAGAAACTTTCATTAGATAGGGAGTTGTGGCTTCAGTGACTGTGCTGAGATTTTAAATGTAAAAGATTTTGCTGAAGTGAAAATTACATGTAAATGTTGGGTTGTATAGCACTGTAAGAGTCTGTAAAAAGAGCTGTAATAATGTTCTACAGAAAGTCTTTATTGAATTCTCAGTAGAGCAGTGATCTCTCATTGATGTGGCTTCCAGGGAGGGAGCATCTGGCCTCCAATCTTTGTAGAGAGGGGTTGACACCCGGATTGCAGCTGACTGTGCCCATCGCTGTGGGGGCTGCTGCAGGAGGGACAAAGAGAGCTTTGAATAATCTGTTATGAGCTGAACCGTGTCCCCTAAAATTCATATATTGAATTCCTAATCTCCAATGTAACTGTGTTTGGAGATAGGATCTTTAAGGAGGTGATTAAGGTTAAATGAGGTGGGACACTAATCCAATCTGACTGATGTCCTTATAAAAGAGGAAATGTGGACACACAGAAACACACTGGGGATGAGCATGCATAGAGAAAAGGCCACATGAGGACACAGTGAGAAGGTTATGTCTGAAAACCAAAGAGAGAGGCCTCACCAGAAACTAAGTCTGTGGGCACCTTGATCTTGGATTCTCAGCCTCAAAACTGTGAGGATGTAAATTTCTGTTGTTTAAGCCAGCCCATCTATGGTATTCTGTTATGGCTGTCCTAGCTGGCTAATTCCATCTGCAATCCAGATTGCTTATTTCTGTTCTTGTCTGTTGATTGATCAGTTTTACAGGGTAATTGACCTTCCTCTACAATTCTTCAGGCTCTCCTAACCCTGCCTGAGATTCCCAATGTGCCCAGTCACCCAACTGTGATGCCAAGGGGTGGGGTCGTGGAGACTGAGTCAGAACCTGGCAGGTTACCTTAGGGGGTGACAGTCAGATTGAACATGTGTAGAACTTGGCTCTGCCAGCATTTAGCTGCAGAATCATGAGCAAGCCTTTGTGCTTCAGTGTCCTTATCTGTAGAATGGAGGCAAAAATACTCTCCCTCACAGCATTATGGTGACGATAAAACAAGATCACGGAAGAATAAGCACATAGCACAGTGCTCAGTGAGCACTCTCTTCTGAAGTGAAGCAGGCCTGGGGACAACCTGACTTAGAGATGGCTCTGCTTGCCCTAGCACTGGGTGGGTGGAGGAGGCATGGGGGGATGGGGAGGGTGCCTGAGAGGGCAAGGTCTTTCCTCTCCAGGTGACCTGTAGTGTGGGGAGCAGGTCACCTCACTAGGACAGTTTCTCCTGGGACCAAGACCTTCCCCCTGTTGAATTTTTCTCCCTTTGGTTGTTCCCTCACAGAACATGCTCTTCTTGGAGAATATTGTGTGTCTTAAAAAATAAGATAATCATGTAAAAGTTTCACAGAGAGCCTGGCTTTCAGCAGGCACTCAATACATGGTAACGATTTCTACATCTGCAGTTCCTAAAGCAGTTTTCACGCCACCCCCCAGGGCAGCTGTGACCACAGAATTGAGGCATAATTTGGACACCGTTGGTAGAAACAGCATTGGGTAACTTTATTAACCATTTTGGTTCAGCCTTACTAAGGAAGAGAGCTCCATTCATGCCAAAGGCTTCTCCAAACCCTTCCCAAATAACCAGGATTCAATAGCCTGAACTCCCCCAAGAATGACTCCCTGCCAGAACACAGCACAACCCAGCAGCGTGACCCTTCCTGACTCTCCCATCCTCCTTACCACACAGGCTGATGGAGGACTCGGCTCTGTGTCTTTACCGAGCTCCAACTCTCTTCCTGCGCTTGAGCAAGAGCACTTGGTGACCTAGTGAGATAGTGGGAGTGGACACCAGCCCTGACTCCTGGCAGGAGACTTCATACTTGCAGCATGTGCATAAACTGCAGGAAACAGGGTGTGGCTCACAAGGGGTCTGAGCCCAGGAATGATGAACCCCATGATGCTGGGAGTTCGTCTCATCAAGTCAGCTCTGTGACATTTGGGCCATGAAGCTGTGGACCCAGCTCTCCAGGAACTTCTGTCTGCAATGATTGAAAGCTCCTTTGACACTTTTCTATTTTCCTATCCCCTGGGATCCTGCTGAGCAGGAGGCTCCGGTAGAAGTCACTTTGTGTCCCTGTGTCACCTTCTGATTAAAAGTACTTTAAAAGTCATGTTCTGGGCCATATACGGTGGCTCATGCCTGTAATCCCAGCACTTTGGGAGGTTGAGGCGGGTGGATCACCTGGGGTCAGGAGTTCGAGGCCAGCCTGGCCAACATGACAAAACCCTGTCTCTACTAAAAATACCAAAAAAATTAGTCAGGTATGGTAGCGTGCATCTGTAATCCCAGCTACACAGGAGGTTGAAGCATGAGAATCACTTGAACTCTGGGGGTAGAGGTTGCAATGAGCCGAGATTGTGCCACTGCACTCCAGCCACGGTGACAGAGCAAGACTCTATCAAAAAAAAAAAAAAAAAAAAAGGAATCAAAAAGAAAAAAAAGTCATGTTCTGGAATGGCCTGCTTCATACGTACAAAAGAGCAGGGTTTGCAGAGTCAGGCAAAATAAAGGGTCAACTTGCAATCTAACCTTATCAGAGACCTGGTGGCTAAGGGACCTTTCTGTAGAGATTTGCAAGAACACACTCAGCAGAGAGCTGAGGCTCAGAAAGGAATTCAGGTAAGGAAAATCCTCTGCTGATTCAGAAAAAGGGCATTCACAAGTTTCTAACATTCTGGAAACATCACATGTTACTCTATTTACTCCCTACTTACTCTCTTTCTATCTGCAGGGCATGCAGCAGGATGGAGATAAAGATGCCCAGAAGAAACCAAAGCCTTCCTGGGGGAAGCTGTAAGAGGTCAGGAGGGAATTCTTTATTAGAAAGTGAAGATCGTGCAGGGCGCGGAGGCTCATGCCTGTAATGCCAGCACTTTGGGAGGCCAAGGTGGGCAGATCAACTGAGGTAGGAGTTCGAGACCAGCCTGGCTAACATAGCAAAACCCCCTCTCTACTAAAAATAAAAAATTAGCCAGGCGTGGTGGTGCGCACCTGTAATCCCAGCTACTCAGGAAGCTGAAGCAGGAGAATCACTTGAATCCGGAAGGTGGAGGTTGCAGTGAGCCGAGATGGCACCACTGCACTCTAGCCTAGGCGACAAGAGTGATACTCCATCTCAAAAAAAAAGAAAGAAGTTGAATATCAAGGCTGGAGACCAGGACACTCTTGACAAATCTGACCAGATTTGATACACACCTAAGAAATGTAAGACTCAGAGTCTGTTAATTCTACATAAGCCTAAGGATTAAACCAAATAAAGAATGACAGCACCAGTAATGAGGATACTGGCTTATACCTAGGTGTTTGTATTTCTTTAGGTCTAACTCCAACTGTATATCCTATTTTAAATTAATATTTGTTATTCTTTGTTTTTTGTTATTTTAATAAAAAGCTCTATTTAAATTTATTTAAAGAACAGTAGCCAGATATGGTAGCTCTTGCCTGTAATCCCAGCACTTTGGGAAGCTGAGGCAGGTGGATTGCTTGAACTCAGGAGTTTGAGGCCAGCCTGGCCAATATGGTGGAACCACATCTCTAGAAAAATACAAAAATTAGCCAGGCGTGGTGGCACCCCCTGTAGTCTCAGCTACTTGGGAGGCTGAGGTGGGAAGACTGCTTGAGCCTGGGAGGTTGAGGCTACCATGAACCTTGATCACATCACTGCTCTTAAGCCAGGGCGACAGAGTGAGACCTCATCTCAAAACAAAACAAAAAGAGAACACCAATGCCATTAGAAAACAATGCTTTCATTACTAATGCCATTGGGGAGCCAAGCAATTCAAACCTGCCTGACTCCATGTGGCAGCTTATTTCAAGTACAGGCAAGGAGACTCAAAGGAAATAAACTGTGGGTTCTAGCGATGCGAACCTATAAGGTTCTTGTAACTGTCGTAACGCTTGATCAATACTTATTAACAAACCACATTCTAGGAGGAACAAGTTTTAAAAGCCTGAAAATTGGACAGCCAACGTTCTAAAGCAGAATAAGTAGCATGAGAGAGAGACCAGACACAATGTGTCCCTGGGGTGATACTGCTGTGCTTTAGGTGAAAATGTCAGTAAATAGTTTAGCCTTCACATACAAAAAAGCACACCAAATTCTACAGTGAAAGGTGGAGGCATTATGTGCAAAGTCAAGTTAGACTCCTTGGAGGTTCCAAGAGCTCAGAGGAGACCCCTGGATTTCGGGGCAACTTGTTTGGTTAAAAAAAAATGTAGAAAAGGAAACACTGAGGTCCCACAAAGAGATGAAAAACTACTCTTTTGGGGCAACTTTTATTTCTCATCAAATATCCATGTACCCACCCACTTTTCTGACCCTCTCCCATTAGTTAGGGGCCATGTGGCTGATAGAAGAGTGACTGATGCTACTTCTGGGCTGATGTGTGTAGGAGCTGACACCTAACATGCCCACTCAGGGGCCACATGCCAAGGTGTCAGGGCAGGATGTGGAATAGAACTCCTCCTCCAAGCTGACTTGGAAGCATTGTGAAAGCATGCAAGAAGCCTGGGAGGTGCAAGGCTTCTGAGATTTCAGAGGTAGTTTGCTCCTGCAGTTTGGCCTCACCTGATTTGGTGTGTACATACCTCATTCCTATGCTAATCTCAGTAACCAGGCCAGGAGGCAATAGAACCTCCGCCATTAACTCTTGTGTGATCTTGAGGAAGTCACTCTTCTCTGGGTGTCATTTTCCTCATGTGGAAATTTAGAGTTGGGACAGTTGGCCTTTCTGCTCTGTCATTCTCCAATTTTGTATTTTTGAAAATTTCCATCTAATAGTGTCTGAAAAGTTGCCAGTACTAGTGTCTGTATATCCCTATTTCCTACCTAGACACCTCTCCCTCCACCCACCTGTCTATGTTCATCCATCCAATCCATCCATCCTCTCATCATCCATCCTTCCATCCATCCATCCTTCCATCCATCCATCCTCCCATCATCCATCCTTCCATCCATCCATCCTCCCATTCATTCATCCTCCCGTCCATCCATCCTCCCATCCATCTGTCCTTCCATCTGTTCATCCATCCTCCCATTATCCATCCTTCCATCCATCCATCCTCCCATTCATCCATTCACCAATCCATCCATCCTTCCATCCATCCTCCCATCTATCCGTCCTCCCATCCATCCATCCTTCCATCCATTCTTTCATCCTCCCATTATCCATCCTTCCATCCATCCTTCCATTCATCCTTCCTTTCATCCATCCATCCTCCCACCCATTCATGCTTTCCTTCATTCATCATCCTATTCATCCATCCTCCAACCCATCTCCATCCTCCCATCCATCCATCCTCCCATCCATCCATCCTCCCATCCATCCTTCCTTCCATCCATCCATCCATCCATCCATCCATTCCTTCCTCCATCCATCTGCCCAACCATCCATTCTCCCATCCATCCATCCTTCCATCCATCCATCCTTTTTCCCATCGGCATCACATTCTCCCATCCGATCCAGTGCCTGCATCCCATCCATCCGTTTCATGCTGCATCCATCCTCCCACCCATTCAACCTTCCAGTCATCGCCATCCTCGCTATTCATCGCTATTCCTCCGCGAACCATCTCCATCCTGTGCCATCGCATCTCCCATCCTCCCATCCATCCTTCCGTTCGATTCATTCGCATCCATCCCTCTCGTATCCATCCATCCTGTCTTCCATCCATCCATCCTGCCGTATTGATCATCCTCCCATCGCGTCTCCATCCTTCCATCCATCTCCAATCCTCCCATGTCCATCCATTCTTGTCGGATCCATCATCCTCCGCATCCGATCCATCCTTTCATCCATCCATCTGCCCACTGTTCATCTTCCCATTCTCCTCTCCTATCATCCCATCCTCCATCTGTCTCCATCCTTGCATCCATCACCTTGTCTTCCAATCCATCTCCATCCTCCCATCCGATCCATCCTTCTATCCATCCATCCTTGGCTCCATCCACCCATCCTCATCCTCTCCTATCCTCTGCATCCATCCATCCTTCCATCCATCCACCCATTCCCCCATCCATCCATCCATCCATCCATCCATCCATCCATCCATTCATCCTCTCATCCACCCATCCTCCTGTCCATCCATCCTCCAATCCATGTATCTGCCCATCCATCTCCATCCTCCCATCCATCCATTGCTCCATTTTACTCCTGTTTCATTATGAAGGGAGCTGGGACAGCTGAAATAGTGTTTGGGACTCAGCAATCTGCCTCCCCTTCCCTACATCCCTTACTGTGATTGTTAATTTTATATCAAACTGTCTGGGCCACAGTACCAGATAGTTGGTCAAACACTATCCTGGGTGTTTCTGTGAGGGTGTTTTGGATGAGATTAACATTTAAACCGGTGGGCTTTGAGTAAAGAAGACTACCCTCCATCATGTGGGGTGGGCTCCATCCAATTAGCTGAAGGCCTGATGACAACTGGCAACAGCAAAACATCCTAAGAGATACACACATGAGCAGAAATGCAGGAGCCTGCTCTGAATTCCCTAACATAAACATAAAAGGGCACATGCCTCACATGCTTACAAACAGAAAAAATTCAAGGTGTTGCTCAGAATGTGCCAACACAAAGCAAATGCTGTCACAGCACCTGTACCTCAGCACTATCCCTCCCGCCCACACTCCCGATCTGCGCAGGGTCGTCCAGTGCCTCTTGGCCAGTCAGCATCCCCTGCACCAACCCTGCCACCCTCATGGCCCCTTCCTGATGGTGTTTCTCTGATTGGTTGCAACATGGACACTCAGAGTTTGGGAAGAGGAAGCAGTGATTATGTTGTGCTTTGCAACCCTTCCCCCTGCCCCCACTCCCCAATTCTTTTTTTCAGAGAACTTAGCAGTAAAGGCTAATTTATGAAGTCCCTAAAGATTTGAACTTTCTGCAGAACTGGCTGCAGTTTCCAGTGGGTTAGAGTCTACTTGGAGTAGAGCAGAAGCCATGAGCTGTGCTGCCGAGAGGAGGGAAGAAAGAAGCCACAGTCCAGGCCCACTACCAGACCAGCATCCCCAACAGCCTTCCTTCCCTACAGAGAGCTCAAAGATGACACCGAGTGTTAGGTATGGGATGAAAGGGACACAGGGTGTGGGATGAGATCTGGAAGAGCAGGAAGGGGGAGGGGTCAGGAGCTCTGTGGTTGGAGGGACCACCTCCGTTACTAACATCCCAGTCAATGGTTGGAGGGACCACCTCCGTTACTAACATCCCAGTCAAATTCAGAAACTATCCAAGCCCTGGAGGCTCCTAAAGGTGCTTGCTCCACGCTTGTACCATCCCAGTTCCCTCCCAAGGTCGCAAGATCAAATCCAGTTTAAGGCTACTCCTTGGATTTTCTCATGTTATGGACTGACGCCCACTGCTGGGACCAAACATTCAATCCCCTCTCCATAAAGGCCAAAACTAAATTCAGCAAGGATAAATTCACATTAAAAATAAGAGGTTTAGGCCGGGCGCGGTGGCTCAAGCCTGTAATCCCAGCACTTTGGGAGGCCGAGACGGGTGGATCACGAGGTAAGGAGATTGAGACCATCCTGGCTAACACGGTGAAACCCTGTCTCTACTAAAAATACAAAAAACTAGCCGGGCGAGGTGGCGGGCGCCTGTAGTCCCTGCTACTCCGGAGGCTGAGGCAGGAGAATGGTGTAAACCCGGGAGGCGGAGCTTGCAGTGAGCTGAGATCCGGCCACTGCACTCCAGCCTGGGAGACAGAGCCAGACTCCGTCTCAAAAAAAAAAAAAAAAAAAAAAGAGGTTTGCAGCCAGGTGTGGTGTGGTAGCTTACGCCTGTAATCCCAGCACTTTGGGTGACCAAAACAGGAGGATCTCTTGAGCTCAGGAGTTTGAGACCAGCCTAGTCAACACAGTGAGACTCCATCTCTACAAAAAATTTAAAAATTAGCTGATCATGGTGGCAAGTGCCTGTAGTCCCAGCTACTTGGAAGGCTGAAGTAGGAGGATCACTTGAGCCCAGGAGGTCGAGGCTACAGTGAGCCAAGATCGCACCACTGCACTTCAGCCTGGGCAACAGAGCAAGACACTGTCTCTAAAACAAAGAAAGTAGAGGCTTTTTTTAAAAAATTATTTTTTAATTTTTTATTTTACTTTTTCCTTTGGAGATGGAGTCTCGCTCTGTCACCCAGGCTGCAGTGCAGTGGTATGATCTCGGTTCACTGCAACCTCTGCCTCCTGAGTTCAAGTGATTCTCTTGCTTCAGGCTCCCGAGTAGCTGGGACTACAGGCATGCACCACCACATCTGGCTAATTTTTGTATTTTTTAGTAGAGATGGAGTTTCACCATATTGACCAGGCTGGTCTTGAACTCCTGACCTCAAGTGATCCACCCTTTTCAGCCTCCCAAAGTGTTGGGATTACAGGCATGAGCCACTGCACCCAGCCGCCAAAGTAGAGGCTTAATTTTCCCTGTTGAAAATAACAGAAGAGCCGGGCATAGTGGCTCATGCTTGTAATCCCAGCACTTTGGGAGGTCAAGGTGGGTAGATTGCCTGAGGTCAGGAGTTCGAGACCAGTCTGGCCAACATGGTGAAACCCCATCTCTACTAAAAATACAAAAACAATTAGCCAGGCGTGGTGGCGTGCATCTGTAATTCCAGCTACTCAGAGGCTGAGGCAGGAGAATTGCTTGAACCAGGGAGGTAGAGGTTGCAGTGAGCCAAGATAGGGCCACTGCACTCCAACCTGGGTGGCACAGGGAGACTCTGTCTCAAAAGAAAAAGAAAAAAAAAGAAAAAAAGAAAAAAGAAAAAGAAAGAAGGAAAAGAAAATAACAGAAGAGACTCTCCCAGCCCATCTCACTTCCTTTTCCTAGAGCACTTACTTTTGGAAACCTGTTATTAGTAATTCTTTCTCTGTCTCTTTTAAATGTATGTAAATCTTTTTAAAAAGCTAAATAAGCCTCTTGCCAACTTTAGGACCCAGGTATGTCTTTCTCCAAGGACCTGGGAATCATCCCTTTGAAAGGTAATCACCAAGGAACATAGCTCCCCATCTTCTAGTCTCTGGAGAAGCATAGGAGCCTAACTTCAGCTCCAACTTGCAAAACTACCTCTTGCCATAAAGAAATAAGAAGTTTGTTTTTCCTCTGGATAAAGGCAAATTAATAACCAGGTGACTTTAGGATGAACTAAGTGTGACAAATAGAACTAGTCCCCTGAAAACTAGTTATTGTTTAACGTGAGAACATGTATGTAACAGATTGGAGCTGCTTGGCTAGACAAAAGATAAAACTCCTTTGTCTTTGCAATATTTTTGCAGATCGCCTGGCATGCGTGTCCCTTTCTGTTTGAATGCTTATGCAATAATACAACTGTTTTCTTTCTCTTCTACCTTTGTGAAGAGGTTTTCTGGGTTGAGAGAAGATTTTGTTTGTAATTTTCGTTCCCCAGCAATTCTCGTGCTCTTCTACAGAGAGGATACCCAGGCCTTTCAGGAGGAGGGAGGCTGAGGTGGCACCACCGACAGAGGAGGGAGGGAGGAGAAAGGAGGGGCATGCAGGCCCTGCCAAGGTCAGACACTGCTGGTATAGCGGAACCTGGGCATCATCCAGAAGAAACAGGCTCAATCCATCCTGGATAGTTCCCCTGCTTCCCAGCCCCCAGCCAGTCTTCCTGCCCGGGCTCTCTGCCCTGGGTTCACCTGCCCTCCTTTATGCATCGACTGTTAAACTTCTTTTGTTTTTCCCTTCAGCAATTCTTGCCTGCTTTGCGGACAGAGGCTGTGTGTAATAGATGCACGGTAAGATTCCATCCTCTACCTGTCTGCCGAGTCCCCTTTGTTCCCGCAGTGAACCTCATTCATCTGGACTCCATTCATGACATTTTCAAAAATCACTTTCCTAAGCAAAGACTGAAGTGTATTTTGCTTTTTCTGCAAAGGAAGATGATGTCAAGTAAATTTATCAACAAACTTGCTGGGAGCCACTCAATTGACTTGAGATCAGGAATTGTTTTTGAGCATTTGATGACATCTTTGCATACTGGATTGTCAAATATTGATTATTTTTCCTCCTCCACCCTCACTCCCCACAGTTTAATGGGACCCCAGGCTCTGCCCTAGTCAGGCTGGGGGCTAGTTGGTACCTAAGGGGAAGGCCTGAAGAAGCAATTTGGTTTAAGCCTTTGAACTCTAATTCTCAACACTGGCTGCATTTCAGAATCACCAGAGGAGCTTAAAAGTATATATGTGAATGTGCAGATCCCACCCCCAGCGTTTCTGTCTTAATTGAGGCACGATGGTGCCCAGAGCAGCATCTGCCTTAACAGCTCCCGGGTGGGAGTTTCTATCACATCTGTCAGTCAGCGCTCCCTGTGAGTGCAGAAGCCTAGAGGTAAAGGCCTCTCAACCTTAGATGCTCAATATAGCACCGAGAGAGCTTTTTAAAAATATGAATGCTGGCCCAGCGTGGTGGCTCATGCCTGTAATCCTAGCACTTTGGGAGGCCGAAGTGAATGGATCCCTTGAGCCCAGGAGTTCAAGACTAGCCTGGGCAACATAGTAAAACTCCATCTCTACAAAAAATACAAAAATTAGCTGAGGGTGGTGGCACAGGAGGCTGGGGTGGGAGGATCAACTGAGCCCAGGAGGTCGGGGCTGCAGTGAGCCGTGATCAAGCCACTGTAATTCAGCCCGGGCAATAGAACAAGACGCTGCCTCAAAAAAAAAAAAAAAAAAAAAATTGAATGCCTGTCACAAAACCCAGAGATTCTAGTTTTATTGGGCTGGGCTGAGACCTGGGCACCAGGAGCCTCTAATGGGTAGCCAGAATGAGACTCACTGGGACAGGGGAAAGAACCCTGACTTCTCAGTAAGACTAACTAAGCCTAGAGTCTGGGCTCTGCTGGGTGACTGTAAGCAGGTTGATTCACCTCTCTGAGCCTCAATTTTCTCATTTCCAACATTGGAGTGTTGCAACCCACCATGCAGGGTTGACTGCAGCTGGCATCCTCCACCAGGATGGCCTCCATTAGCTCTCTCAGTAGTTTTCCTTATCAGAAAGTGGACATTTACTATCAGTAATTAACTACATTACCAATAAGAATTCAGTTCTTATCAATAGAAAGGTGCTGTTTTGGGGGGATGTGAAAAAGAAGATGCCAGGGCCCGCCTGTCCTCCCAGTCTTTGACAAGTGTCAGGACTGTGGCTCTTTTCCATCTCTCATAAAATCCTGTTTCAGGATGCTGACTCTTTTGAATCAAATTGTACTTAATTAAATCCTCCCTGAAACTCAGGGGAGTTTCATAGGAACTCTGCATATATTTACAGCCTTTGGCCAGGCATGGAGGTTTGTGCCTATAATCTCAGCACTTTAAGAGGCCAAGGTGAGAGCATTGCTTGAGCCCAGGAGTTCAAGACTACCTGGGAAACACAGGGAGATCCCCCCGTCTCTACCAAAGATAAATAAATAATAAATAGCTAGGCGTGGTGACATACACATATGGTCCCAGCTATTTGGGAGGGAAGAGGGACAGAGACTGGGAGGTCGAAGAGGCAGTGAGTTGTGATCTTGCCACTGCACTCCAGCCTGGGTAACAGAGAGACAGACCTCTTCTAAGAGAAAAACTGGCTGGGTATGATGGCTCATGCCTGTAATCCCAACATTTTGGGAGGCCAAGGTGGGTGGATCACCTGAGGTTAGGAGTTCGAGACCAGCCTGGCCAGCATGGTGAAACCTTGTCTCTACTAAAAATACAAAAATTAGCCAGGCATGGTGGCGGGTGCCTGTAATTCCAGCTACTCGGGAAGCTGAGGCAGCAGACTCGCTTGAACCCAGGAGGTGGAGGTTGCAGTGAGCCGATATCGTGCCATTGCACTCCAGCCTGGGTGACAAGAGCAAAACTCTACCTCAAAAAATAAATAAATAAATAAACCCCAAAAACCAAAGTTCTGCATGCTACATCTTATTGTAAATAATGCATTTTTTTAAGAAATAATAACATTTGTATTACAAAATAAATAAAAGGCAAGTTAGCTCAGGTACTGAGCCTGGAACTTACTGTCAGATCATGTGGATTCCAGAGCATCTGTGTGTGTTTGGCTAACACCCCTCACCCCTTCCAGCCTCCATTTGCTCCACTAAATTTTAGACTGTGATTCTGAAAAGTGGGGTTGAAAATCCTGTTGCTGCTATGAAGACTGTGCATTTCTATAGCTCATTCCTAATGTCATCGTCAGCAGGCAGAAGATGCAGTTTCATAACCCTTCAGGGTGTGACTGAGAGGCTTTCTCCAAGTATGCCCTTTCATTAAACTTTCTGAACTGCTATTGGTTCTGCACTCAGCAAGGTGCAGAAAGGGATAAAGATAAAACAGACATGGATTCTGCCTGCCTGCCCTCAAGTAGATTGAGGTTTGGAAGTTCAGACAGGTCATGCATGTAACTAACTCTAACACACAGTAGAGAAGAGGTCTGGCTGGGAGTTGGGGCAGGCTTGCTAGAGGAAGGAATATTTTAACTGTGCATCGAGGAGGATCAGAGTGTGGGTAATGGGGCAGGTGATGCCCTTCTCCTAATGTCAAGGATGCCAAGGCCCAGGATGTAAGGAGGCAGGAGGCAGTTCCCGGAGATCTTGGATTATTTTTAGGAGAGGTGAAATAGCTGGTCAACAGGTATGCATGTTTTAAGGTCTTTGCTGCACATTGCCCAAGTGTCCTCCAGAAAGGATGCTCCAATGTACACTTAGCCAGGCATTAAGATGCCTGGAGCCTTGGTCTGAAAATGCAGGAAGGAGAGATGCAGGGGCTGTGAGTTGGAGTGGAGTTTGTCCTGTTAGCTCAACAAGTATTTTTCATCACCTGTCTTTCATCACGCTGTCTGCGTGGTGTACAGAGATGAAGAATGGACACATTCCTGCCCTCAGGGAGCTCAGCCTACTGGCAGAGATAGACCACAGCCCAAAAGTGTGGGCAAATCTAGGGCTCCCTTGAAAGTTTTAGGAAGGTGTTGTTTGTTTTGAGAAACGGTCTCCCTCTGTCGCCCAGGCTAGAGTGCAATGGCAAGATCACAGATCACTGCAGCCTCAAAGTCCCAGGGTCAAGCAATCCTCCCACTTCTAAGTAGCTGGAACCATAGGCTCATGCCACCATACCCAGCTTTTTTTTTTTTTTTTTTTTTTTTTTAGAGACCAGGTCTCACTGTGTTGTCCAAGCTGGTCTCAAACTCCTGGGCTCAACCAATCCTCCCACCTCAGCCTTGCAAAGTCCTGGGATTGCAGGTGTGAGTCATCGAGCCTGGCTGACAAGCAGGTTTTTGAGCTGAAAGGAGTTTGTCCTTTCTGGAGTCTCCCTCTTTGAGGCACCTCATTCACCTCAGTGGAATTATTCACAGGGTTTCACCAGTAATCCTTGGGTTCCCTGACTCTCCAAAAGGCATCTAAGCTTCCTGGCTGCACATTGGCTGACTGTACTCCCTCCCACATTCTTTGTCCCAGCTATTTAACTTCAGCACTGGAGGAATCTCCAAGGTGCTTGAAGAGTTCTGCCCAGCTTCCTGCAAGGCTGTGCCTTTTCAGGTCATAGAGCAAGGAAGCCATCTGTGAGAGTCTCATCCGAGAGCCCTTGCAGTGGGCATCCAAGGCCATAAAAATTTGCATGCCTGTGAACCCAGCTTTCAGAAATGATCTTAAGGAAATAAGCATGAGTATTTGCAAAGATTTATCTACAAGATTATGCGTGAGAGCCTTATTTATAAAAGGGAAAAAATCATTGAAGATTATCTAAATTTTCAATCATAGAGTTTGGCTAAATAATTTATGGCATATTCACACAATGCAGGAATTGTAAACTACATCATGAAAGAATATTTAATGACATGAAAAGAAACTTAAAGCATTTGCAAAATAGTGTGTACTACATGATCCTATTTCTGATAGAAAAAATATATATACAAATGTAGAGACATAAGGGAGAGAGAAAAGTCATGTATCAAAAATATAAAATATTTATGATTTCAGGGTAGTGGATTAATAAGAAATTTTAATTCTCTTCTCTGGATGTGTTCTGTGATGTTCATTATTTGTTTAATCAGAATTAAAAAAACACTCTATTTTTTGAAAATGGCATCTCCTGGCACAGGACAATGATCCCCATCTGAGGCACATGCGGGTAGGAGGTGGGTGCTGGGTGCTGGGGAGCTGCACTGCTTAGGCCAGGAGAGTCGCCCTGAGCTCCTGGCTGCTGGGACACACTTCTCAGCCATGCCCTCCTCTGCAAAGTGACATACAGCAACCCTGGTTATGCAACAAGCTGCCTCGGCCCTGGGCAAATAGATCCTCTGACTCCTCAGCTCCATTACAGGCCATAATAGAACAAACCAGGCCTCAGGCCCGATGGTTGCATAAAAGCAGGGTGGATAGATTTTTCTGGTCACTGTGTTCCACCCAGTTGAGCAGGCACATTCAAACTCCTTCCCCGCTGGACTGCGTAGCTCATGCAAAGCAGGCGCCTTCTTCAGGCAGCCTTCCGGACTAACTCCACTATGCCGTGTGCTTCAGAAGCCCCTGCTCTAATTCATAATGAACACTTGGAGAGTACTTTACTTGTAACAACCCAAATGATCCTCACGACAACACTATGAGGGGGTACTGTGATGCTTTTGTGACAAACGAAGCAGCGGAGGCAGAGAGAGCACAAGCGATTACCCAAAGTCCCACGCAGAGCCAGGATTCAAACCCAGGCAGTGCGGCCCCAGGGTCAGCCCAGGAGACACCATACCATGCAGCCCCCTGGCAGACAGTTGCTATCACAGTCACATTTCCATGGTGATTCTGAGTTGTTTCCAAATTTCTGCTGGAAGACTATGGATTCCTCGAAGGCATGAACTGTGACTTTCACTTCCATGGGCCCATCCAGGGCCCAGCAGAGCATTGAGTGCACAGCGCCTTCCCAGGGGCTTGTGTTCTCAGCTCCTAAGCCCCTCTTCTTTCCTACTCCACCTGCAGGTGCAAGTGGTGAATCCTACTGAGCCGTAATCTTGCTGCTAGAGGCTTATCTACAGGTGCTTATGCAAGCAGTCTGGCAAAACACCTCTTTAGGGACAAATGTAGGGCTGGAGACTTGGGATGCCTCGGGATGTGTCAGATCAGAGCTTTCTGCAGGGCTCAAGGCTTCTTGCTGCTTCTCCAGAACATCTCTCCAAATGCCTGCACAGCCCTGGGTACCTGGGTAGGGTCCAGCTCTACAAAAGATCATGGCTCGAGTCCTTCTGCTCCAATGGGAAAGATCAACCAACTGAGAGAAAGAGCATGCCGCCCAGAGGGGGAGCTGGTTGCCATCGACCTCTTGGCTGTCATTTGTTTCTTCAGGGTTTCCAGGCTGGCTTCCAACCGAGGATGTAAGAGGCTGTTACCAAGTCTGGGCAGATCAGCACAAACATATTAACAGGGGTTATCTCAGCGTGGTGTGATGAGGGATGACTTTTTCTCATGGCTTTGCTTCTCTGCCTTTTCTAATTTTCTGCAATGCACATAATTATTTGGGCAATTAAATAATTACAGGGAGGGGAAAGTCACTGTTCTTGCTCTGTCCCTTGCAGGACTCTTTTACCACACTTATATGGGCTGCTAAGCTCCAATGCGCCCTCTATTGCATGTGGCTTCCACCGAGCTCTTTCTGATCTTCACTCCAGCAAATTCCCATCTCTACTCTGTCCTTTCCACACCCTTCACTATGTACTGATCTGCTCAAAACCTTGCAGATTACAAAATGTTTCACTGGCCCGAGCCTGCCTGATTTCATAAGAAGTCATCTTTTGTGTCCTTGCAGAGTGTGCCTGGATCGTGTCTCTATCCTTGGTCCCTTACCTGGACTGTAGCCCCAGTTAACTGCTGAATACCAGCAGCCAGGTGTCCTCGGCAACCATGTTCACGTGAAGCATCTTAGTCCCACCCACTCCTTCTGTGTCACTACTAGCAGCATTGAGCTGTAGATGGGAAAGTGTATGGAAATATGACTGCTTTTTCCCTAGGCCAAAGAGGATTGGTGTTCTTTTCTTCAAAATTTCTTTTGAATCTGTCTTTTCTGTCTCACCACTACGCCTCACTCATGCTCCTGAACCACCGCTGAGGTCCAGGGCTGTACCTTTCTCATTTTGGAATCTCTAGGATCTAGCATAGTACCCAGTGCACAGTATGCCCTCAATGTATGCCTCTTGGTTCAATGAATGAATGCGTGAACAAATGGGCAAATAAGCAAGTTTTAATAATTTGTCACCTTGATTTTTATTTCTTGTAATCCTTCCTGTATTTCTTGCAATCCTTGTTTTATTCCTTGCAATCCTTCCTATATGTCTCTGCCAGTTGAATCTTCCAAAATGGTGACTCGATCACATGAATCTCCTCTAGTGCCTTTAATGGCTCCCACTGTCTGCAAAGGCCTTTCAAAACCCAGCCCCTTGTTACCTTTCTTTGCAAGGATTTTATCTCCCACTCCCCAAAGCTCCGTTCCAGCTGACCTGGCCCCTCTGTATCCTTTCCTGCCCTTGTTGAGTTGCCTTTTTCTCTGTGTAGCCACTTAGCTGCCTGTGCTGGTGCTTGCTGCTGGCTAAGCTTGTCATAAGTTCAGTGTGGCACCCTTTCCCACGATGGGCGGATTACAATAAGGTCCCAATCTGGTGGTGCCTCCCTCTATTGCTGGGTTGGGTAATCTCCCAGTTACTCTGGGTTTGACCATGTGACTTGCTTTGGTCAACAAGAAACAGGATGTTAGCAGAGACTTGAAAAGTGCTTGCTCATTCTGGCTTGCCATCTTTTGATGCTCTTGGGAATCCAGCAGCTGTCACCATTAAACAAGCCCAGGCTAGACCAGTTACCCTCATCATCTTAGCTGATAGCCAGCCAGCCACCATAGGCATGAGTCAGGCCATAGTGCTGGACCCACAGAATTATGAGCTAAATAAGTAGTGTTGGGTTAAGTCACTAAGCTTTAGGCATAGTGTGTTATGTAGCTCACAAACATATAAGACTGTGTGTTTTTTGACTGGAGGAAGAGATGCCATAAAGACCACCTTTTGAAACTTCTCAAATACTGCCATTGATGTGTTGATGGAGGTATGAAAACATCCACTAAAATTTGTGGTTTATTTATTTTTCATTATTTTATTTAAGGAGGTCTATAGTGGAAGAGGGAGATATTTGGGGAAATTTGGTATAGACTAGCTTTCATGATGTAAGGGAGTTATTTTTGTGTGATAATGGCCCTACAGTTACACAGAAATTCTTCCTTATTTTTTGGGAAGCACAAAAGTAGGGATAAAATGTCATAATGTGTGCAATATGCTTTAAAATATTTTTGCCAAAATAATTAATGAAGCAAATATGGAAAATAATAACTGTTAAATCTAGGTGTTGGGTATATTGCAGTTCATTATGTTATTGCACACTTTTCTGTGTGTTTAAAATTTTCATTTAAAAATATGTTTTAAAATGAAAACTTTGAGCTAGACACCAGGTTATGAGCTAGGAGCATAGCAATGACCAAATAGACCCCTACCAACTCAAAGAATGCACATTCTTTGGGAAATATGTTTCCATTAGAAAATCTCAAATGCAACGCGACTGGGGTCTCCAGGACCTGTGTAAGCCTGGCTTTTCCTGTTCCCTCCACATCATCACTGCAGGTGTATTTTCCCGTTTTAAACATTTACTCTCCCAGTGGCCTTGCATCTCGAGGAATCCCTGTATAGTGGCACATGAATATAACACATAAAAATCATCTGTATGGTGTGTGTTGTTCCTGGGGTTCAATTCAGCAAATTTTTCCTGGGCACCCCTGTGTTCTTGGCACTGAAAAAGTACCAGGACTTAAATAGTAGATGGTTCAATCCCTGTCCTCTTAAAACCTAAGGGAGGAGATGGAACGGGTCACCCAACCCAGACTGAGAGACAGGAATTAGCTGCAAAGGTAACCAGGACAAGCTTCTTTAATGATGGAGAGACCCTAGTGGAATGGGGAGATTCTTCTGGGAGAAGTGATGGATGCGTAGTTGGGCATCCCCACAGAGGGACTGGAAAGAAAAAAGAACTGCAGGAACCAATGTGCAATGTATGTGTGTTTCCTGGTTCAAGGGCTGGCAAACTTTCTCTAAAGGGCCAGATAGAAAACATTTTAGGCTTTGTAAGCCAAGGCAAAATCGAGGATATTACATGGGTACTTATACAACAAGAATAAACAATTTCCACAATTTTTATTGACAGAATTCAAAACTTTATAGACACAGAAATGTAAATTTCCTGTAATTTTCACATGAGAACTATTCTTCTTTTGTTTTGTTTTGAGACAGGGCTGTGCTAATCCTCCTGCCTCAGACTCCCTAAGTGCTGAGATGTTGCAGGAAGTCAGGGACCCCAAACAGAGGGACTGGCTGGAGCTGTGGCAGAGGAACATGAATCGTGAAGATTTCTTTTTCATATGGACATTTGTCAGTTCCCAAATAATATTTTTATAATTTTATATGCCTGTCTTTACTTTAATCTCTTAATCCTGTTATCTTCATAAGCTAAGGATGTATGTCACCTCAGGACCACTGTGATAATTGTGTTAACTGTACAAATTGATTGTAAAACATGTGTGTTTGAACAATATGAACTCAGTACACCTTGAAAAGAGCAGAATAACAGCAATTTTAGGGAACAAGGGAAGACAACCATAAAGTCTGACTGCCTGTGGGATCGGGCAAAAAGAGCCATATTTTTCTTCTTGCAGAGAGTCGTGCAAGAAGGAGAGATATCAAATGGACGTGCAAGTAGGAGAGATATCACTAAATTCTTTTCCTAGCAAGGAATATTAATATCAATACCCTGGGAAAGGAATGCATTCCTGCGGGGAGGTCTATAAACCGCCACTCTGAGAACGTCTGTCTTATGCAGTTGAGATAAGGACTGAGATACACCCTGGTCTCCTGCAGTACCCTCAGGCTTCTTAGGGTGGGGAAAAACTCTGCCCTGGTAAATTTGTGGTCAGACCAGTTCTCTGCTATTGAACTTTGTTTTCTGTTGTTTAAGATGTTTATCAAGACAATACATGCACCACTGAACACAGACCCTTATCAGTAATTCTCCTTTTTGCCCTTTGAAGTATGTGATCTACTCCCTGTTCTTAGACTCCCTCCCCTTTTGAAATCCTTAATAAAAAACTTGCTGGTTTGAGGCTCAGGTGGGCATCACAGTCCTACCGATATGTGATGTCACCCCAGGCAGCCCAGCTGTAAATTCCTCTTTGTACTCTTTCTCTTTATTTCTTAGCTGGCCAACACTTATGGAAAATAGAAAGAACCTACATTGAAATATTGGGGGTGTGTTCCCCCAATATCTGGAGCCCAACGTGGGATACTGAGATTACAAGCATGAGCCACTGTATCCGGCCTCTTCTTTCGATTTTTTTTTTTCAAACTTTTACAAATGTAAAAACCATTCTCAGCTTCTGGGCAGTACCAAACCCGGCAGTGGCAGGTTTGGTTCACCGACATCATTTGCACTTCCCTGCTTTACATGATGGGTTGGTTCTTTTGTTTTTGTTTTTGTTTTGTTTTGTTTTTTGTTTGTTTTTTTGAGACAGAGTTTCACTCTTGTTGCTCAGGTTGTAGTGCAATGGTCTGATCTCGGCTCACTGCAACCTCCTCCTCCCAGGTTCAAGCCATTCTCCTGCCTCAGCCTCCCAAGTAGCTGGGACTATAGGCACTTGCCACCACATCTGGCTAATTTTGTATTTTTAGTAGAGATGAGGTTTCACCAGGTTGGCCAGGCTGGTCTGGAACTCCCGACCTCAGGTGATCCACCCACCTCGGCCTCCCAAAGTGCTGGGATTACTGGCGTGAGCTACCACGCCCTGCTGGGTTGGTTCTTAATGGAGAGATTTGTTTTTGGAGCTGCTCTGCGCAGTGGGGACCAGAATAGGCCTGGGTTCCCAGCCCATCGCTATTCCTTACCAGCTGCAGATTCTAAGGGAAGTCATTTAACCTCCCTGGAGCTTAGTTTCCTCATCCCTGAAGCCCAAGGATAAAACAAAACAAAACAAACGAACCCATCACGTAAAGCGGGGAACTGCAAACGATGCAGGTGAACCAAGCCTGCCACCCCGTTCACAGGCTATGATGAGGAAAACCTGGCTACATCTGGGACCACCCCCGCAACCCCCACTTTGTACACAGGAAATACGGGGTTGAGGATGGAGACCCACAGTGCGTCCAGAGCGTCCCCAAAGGCCGCAGTGCCCGCCTGGAGCCCTCCAGAGAGCACGCACTCCCTGGGGTGCCAACCAGAGACAACTCGCCCTGAGGCTTGGAACTCGATTCTCCGCGTGCCAGAGAAGGGGTGGGACTGCAGAACCCCCAACCCCCCATTCTGGGTGGGGGCACCTGGCGCAGGCCGGCCGCTCCCTCTAACACTGGGCTTCCCGGGCTTCCAGGGCCCTCGGGGCTGAGTCCTGGTTCGCTCCCACCCCGAAGCCGCGCCCGGGCCAGCGAGGGCGCCACCGGATGCCCCAGCCCGCTCCGCGGAGCCCCTCACAGTCACCCCAGCCCCGGCCGCGCACCGCGCGGCTCGAAGCACCTTCCCGAGGGGCCGATCCTTGCGCCATAGTCGCGCCAGAGCCTCTGGCGGGACATCGAGGACTTCTCGCTCCTGCTAGCCAACCCCAAATTTTGGGGAGGTACCCGAGGGTGCGCGCGTGGCTCCTGGCGAGCCGAGGCCCTCCCTCGAGGCCCCGCGAGGCGCACACTGCGGGCCCAGGGCTTGCAGCCGCCCCGCACGTCGCTACCCTGAGGGGCGGGGCGGAAGCTGGCGTTTGGAGTGCCCCGGGGCCTGCAGGGCAGTTGCGCAAGTTGTGATGGGCCGCTATAAGAGGGGCGGGCAGGCATGGAGCCCTGGAGGAATCGCGGAGCCAGCGACTGCAAGGTAAGGCCCCGGCGCGCTCCTTCCTCCTTCTCTGCTGGTCTTTCTTGGCAGGCCACAGCGCCCCACCCCACTCTGGATCCCGGGGAAACTGAGTCAGGAGGGATGGCTTAGTTCTGGACTATGAAAGCTTTGTACCGAGTTCTAGCCAGAGAGAAGGCTACTGGGATTGGGAGAGCGTTGGATTCGCTGCTGGACTGTGCCGGTGCCCAGAAGGCAGGACTCTGACCTTGCAGAACCAGCCAGGTCTCTGGGAGACTGTCAGACCCACCAACCTCGTGGCATTCGCAGAGCTAAGATGCACTGGAAATTGCCTTGGGCACATCCCCAAAGATCAGGATGTCCCACCCCGGTCTGGAGGAGATAAACTTGGGGGTAGGAGGGACGCAGATGCAAGTGGTCAGTCTCAGACCTAGGCATTGCCTTGTTCTGCGAGTAGGAGTTCAGGCTTCATTTTCCAGGGAAGTTCCTGACTTCTGAATGGGAGAAGCTGTATAAGGCCAATGCCTAGGAGGAAGGCAATGATGAGTAGAGGTGGGGGGAAACAAGTGTCAGGAAGACTCAAAAATCTTCCAGAGAAATTGTGCAGGGTCTCACCAGATCTGTCCTCAAAGCCATGCAAATTGCCTTCTTTGCAATCCATACAATGAGGTGTGGCTGGGGTTCAGAACTGGTTATTAGCGAACTTCTAGCCAGGACTACTAAATACGCGCTGTTGGCCCACCAGTCTCACCTATAGCCTTCCTTCAGTCTGCGCTTGGTTTGGATTTCACTGTGGTTACCGTCGCCTTTATACTCCTGTTTCTATAGTTTAAAGATGGTGGTGTTTTGGGAAAGTGACTCCTTAAATACAGTTAGGTCCAAGTGAGACAAGTAGCCTGGCTGTCATTTCAGAAAAGCAACTTGGAAGAGGTGATTAATTTCTGTTGGAAGGGTGATCTTTGGGGAGGTGGGCGAAGAGCAGAGACTTGGTGATACCGTTCCAGGAACACAAGCGCTCTTCCTTTGCAGTGCAGAATGACCTCTGGCAGCTGGAGTTGTGTTTGTTCTGTAGGATTCTGAGCTGGGCCATGGGAAGCTGGAACTGGGGAGTGTTCCCAATCTCTTTCCTATTAGGATTGTCTGCAGAACCAAATATGGAGGCTTCTAGCAACGTGAGTGCTCCTGTTCTAATGCCCTTAGAAATAAGGCCACACTGATCATCTCTCTCACTTAGGCAGGGAGACAAAGCAAGAGACAAACAGCGGATGCTTTCAGGTTCTTTCCCCTCCCAAGCAGTTGTGGACAATGGGCTGAGGGGAACTTTTCCATGTTGGCTAAAGGAGCATCCTCCTCATATTTTGTACATTTTATGCCCAAAATAACTCTTCTTGGTATTTGGGGAAATATTTTCCTCCCCCTCCATTCCAGGAAATGGCTCCAAGTGCCAAGGACAGAGCCAGGGAAGTTGCAATGAATTCCTGCCCCACAGCCCCCAGGCAGATGCCTCACGCATCTGAGTGGCCCATGCAGAGCACGGAGGTGGCCACCACGGAACCTGGGTCAATGTCCCACCCCCACTTAGAACCCCCAGGGGCGTGGGAGCCAAGGAGAGAAGAGGGGCTCCAGGAAGGTAGAGTCCTTGTGTCTTGTGCATCTGTGAACAGCACTGGTGTGATTTAAAGGAAAATTGAGCCAAATTCTCTGGCAGGCAGTTACCCCATCCCCACCGGGGTAGGAGTCTGGCAGCTGCAGCTCCATTCTGGCCAGTCGGCAGAAAGTCTTGAAATTCTTTGTCCACACACTTGTCTCAGAGAAACAGAGAGGTTGTTTCTGCTTGAAAACAACACACTTGGTGTCTGGGCTCACAGACTCCTTTGCACTTATTCCACATGTGACGGCTGATGTGCCTTGTTGCTTAGCAGACAGCATGCTACCGTCTTTCCTGCTCAGTTTTTTAGCTCTCTGGAATGGAATCTATAATCAATGCCCATATCAACATTTCACTAATACCATAGGACATTTAGTCTCTATCTGGGTGTACATTACATTTGCTCTGGGGTGCTCCAGGCTGGGGGAGTTGCCAAGGAAGAGAAGAGAAACTGCAGAGAAGACAGGAGGGCAGAGCAGGGGTCTCTGAGAAGGGCAGGGGTCCCAGAGTGCAGGAGCAGGAGCCAGGCTCACGAATGGGTCCATGGGAGGGAGTACCTAGGGATGACAGTCAAGATGGAGCAGAGCTTAGGAAGCTGAAGGGAATCCTGGCCCACCTGAGTGCTAGAGGGCACATAGGAAGTGCAGGAAGCAGACCAAGGTCCCCAAGAAAGGGAGACTTGGACACTGAAGCATTTTCTGTCTTTATTAAGACAACTTCATAAGAATTCCTGCTGGGTCAAAGTGAATTCTAGGATGTGACTTTAAGATGGGAGCAAGTGAACCATTGAGGAGGTAGGTTACCCTAGTTAGCCAATGCAGATCGAGAATGGGAAATCTTTCATTTATTCATGCAACAAATATTTAATGAAGTCTTGCTGTGTTCCAGGCTTGTGGTAGATGCTGGAACAGGTACACATGTCATTAACTGATCAGGGCAGCCTCTCCTTCTGAGTCTCGCTGGAGCTTCAGATGCCCCTCACACAGAGCTCGAGGGAGCCTCAAAAACTGATCAGAGGCCAGGCACCATGACTCATGCCTATAATCCCAGCACTTTAGGAGGCCAAGGCAGGTGGATCACTGGAGCTCAGGAGTTCCAGACCAGCCGGGGCAACATGGCAAAACCCCATCTTTATTAAAAAAAAAATAAACAAAAATTAACTGGATGTGGTGGTGCACACCTGTAGTCCCAGCTACTCGGGAGGCTGAAAGGTGGGAGAATTGCTTGAGCCCTGGAAGTCGGGGCTCCAGTGAGCCTTGATCACACCACTGCACTCCAGCCTGAATGACAGAGCAAGACCCTGACACACACACACACACACACACACACACAGACAGACACACACAAGATTAGAGCTGACACAGGAGTAGAAACCTATCTCTATCTCTGATGAGATCAGATCTTTCTGATGAACAGAAAGAATGTAACCCCTGTACTCACACCCTGTCTGAGGGTTACATATGTTAGCACGATTTCTCAAATGAGGCTTTTGGTTGCAAACAAAAGAAAATCGCTCATGCTGGCCCTGTGTTTTTCAAATTGTGTATTGTGATCAACGTTTGAAAAAAGAGCCGAGACTCTCAAGAGTGCATTACCCATGGTAAGGGTGAATTTTATTTCCTGACACTTATTTCTCTTACATGTATCTTAATGTCTCAAATGAAAAATAGATCTATAAAGCTGAAATCTATCCAAGTGAGTATAAGAAAAGAGTATCTCACCCTGAAGGCTAAGGACAGGGAGAGCCACCAGGCCTCAGGAGGACCCAGGAACCACAAAGAAGGCTAGGAAGGAGCACAGGTGGTGACCATACTCCAGCTCTCGGTGGCTATGTGGGCTCTGGTATCTCTCAGCTGTCCCATGCACATGAGGCCAAATGTGGCTACCCTAGAGCTTCTGAGCCCTCAACAGAGATGAACTGGACTTTCTGCAGCCCCACTCTAAGTTCCTAAGAGAGCAGTTGATTGACCCAATCAGGGTCAGGAGAAGGAATGGAGGAGGAAAGGGAGGAGAGAAGAGCCTCTTCGTCTCTTGCTTACCACTGGCAGTTGTAGCCAAGGGGGCTGGAGTGTAAATGCAAACATAGCCACCAAGGGTTGTGTATGTGTGTGTGTGTGTCTGTGTGTGTGTGCCTTGGGTAGGTTAGATCTCCCAGCAGGTCCCTACTAAACAGACTTTAGTCCCCCAAATTTTAGCTCTCCAGCCTCACACACTCCACCCCTCTACCATATTGAATTCTCCCAAACCAACCATGGCTTTCCCCAACTCCGGAGCTTGGCCTGGAATGCCCTGCTTCCCCTCTTTTCCCTGGGGAATGCCTGTCCTTCAGGCCTCAATTCACATACTGCCTCCCTTTCAAAAGTCCCTAAAGTCACACACTGCACTCCAGTCAGCGTGACAGAGTGAGACCCCATCTCTTAAAAACAAAAGCCAAAAAAGATAATGAAACAATCTCAGTAAACAGGGCAGCAAGAGAGGCTTATATAATGTGCCATCCACCCCACCACAAATTCTGCTGTCCCTCAAGTCCCTCTTCCCCTTTGTTCTTTGGGTTCTGTGCTTCTTCCCTCATAAGCTCCACCAGGTTGTGTTAAAATGAGTTGTTCAAGCTTCTGTCTGTTCCACCAGATTCTGAGCAACTGGGAGAACGAAGATCCAAACTTTACTGTCTTTATTTCCTCCTTTGTTCTTTCCTCATCCCCAAGTCCCTTCCAACTTGGAGTTGGAAGAAAGGAAGTTATGAAGAAAGGAAGGAAGGAAAGGTAGGAGGGAAGAACAGGAGGGGGTCCCATGGGAGAATGTGTATAGGGAGAGGACTCAGACTAGCTAAAGCTTTTCCCTCATAATTAATAGTAAATACCATGTTACCTGAATTTAATTCACAGTACCATACCAAAGACTCGCTTTGTTCTCCCCATTGCTGTTATCAGAAGGCTGTGGGCAGGCCTGATTTGGGCTCAGGAGGCCCTCCAGCCTGGATCTAGAGAGCAGCAGACATCTCTGCCCATCTCAACTCCCACTTTGACACTGAGGTCCCCAGGATGGAGGGTCTGCCTCTATCTGCCTTGTGCCTTGCAATGGCGGGAAGGTGATGGAGCTCAGGTCTAGAAGCTACCAGCTTCTTAGGGAGGCAGGAGGGGGAGGGTGGGGTAGAAGCCCTGCACACAACCGCCAAGTGGGGATGGGGTTGAGGGCCCACCTGAGGATGAGTAATAGTGAGGCCGGTGCAGAGGACCCAGGTGGAGGCAGACAGCAGAATTTGTGGTGGGGTGGATGGCACATTATATAAGCCTCTCTTGCTGCCCTGTTTACTGAGATTGTTTCATTATCTTTTTTGGCTTTTGTTTTTAAGAGATGGGGTCTCACTCTGTCACACTGACTGGAGTGCAGTGTGTGATCATAACTCACTGCAGCCTCGACATCCTGGGCTCAAACAAACCTCCCACCTTGGCCTCCCCAGTAGCTAGGACCACAAGCATTTGCCACCACACCCAGCTAATTTTTAATTTTTTTTTTTTTAGAGATAGGGTCTTGCTGTGTTGCCCAGGCTGGTCTTGAACTCCTGGGCTCAAGTGATCCTCCTGCCTTGGCCTCCCAAAGTCCTGGATTATAGGCTGAGCCACCGCACCCAGCCACATTTCATCCATGCAGCCCCAGGGGCTCCACGTTCTACTTTTTCTCATTTCTTCTCCAGGGCACCCATGGCTAGGGATGAGGGTAGAAGATGAGGCAGCAGGGCCTTGATTAAAGGAGAAGGAAGGCAGCCTGTGGAGAAGGTGGCTCAGGGAGTGCAGAGAGGAGCGGGCTGTGAGGGAGACAGCAGAGTGCAGGCTGTGTCCCAAATGAGCACACCGCCCACTGCGAGCCCACCACCTGCCTAGAGACCCCTCTCCTCTCCAGGATCTGCTTCAGTAGCTCTCAGAGGAAAGAATGATGCTGTATCAACATTTCATCAGCTCATCTTTTAACTCTAAGAAAATGGCAGCTCCTAAATGTTCAAAACTGCTTTGGAAACTTCTGGAGAGAGGTTTTACAGCTCAAGCAGACAGCTGACCGCGGCCTTTCCTCCACCCCAACCTATGCTCTCCCCATGCTTTCCTGCCACAGTTGCAGCAGGCCCTTGGGTCCTACATTTGCAGCCATTTGTCTCTGAGCTCAGACTTCCAATTCCCAGCGGCAGCTGGACAGGCTCACCAACATGTCCAGCCAGTACTAGGACATCAACAGGAGCCCAGCCACCTCTTTCCAAAACCTCTCCTCATGTCTCTCCTAGTTTCCATCTCCATCCTTCTAGTCAGCCAGGCTGAAAACACTTGCTCCTCAGGGTGTAGAAGGAAAAGCTTTGTCTCCATACCTGGTGTTCACTGCCCCTGCGATCCCAGCCCAAGCCCTCCCCGACTCCTCATCCTGGTGTCAGCTGGAAGCCACCATCTCCTAAACCCACCTGTGTTCTTCTGCCTCTGCCAGGGCTGCCCTCTCCTCCACCTTCACAAACTCAATTCCTACCCATTCTCAGGTCCCTTATCAAATGCCACCTCCTCCATGATGCCTCCCTGATTCCTCTGCTGGAAATAATGGTGATGACAGCTAAGGCGTTGGGGTTGGCTACGTGCCAGGCAAGGAGTTAGCACTTTACTTGCTTTATCTCATTTCAGCCACATAACAGCGACAGGTGGCATTATGATTCATATCATCCCCATCTGATAGCCAGGAAAACTGAGTCCCAGAGAGGTTAGCCACTTACCTAGGGCCCTGTGCTCTGATTCAAGCATAGCTCTGAGGAACTCTAGCATTCCTCAGTTTAAGCATCATGACTTTCTTTGCTGAGTCACCCAAGGTATTTCTTCTGTTTAAATGTTCTTCCTTGGCCGGGCGCATTGGCTCAGGCCCAATGCGGTGGCTCACGCCTGTAATCTCAACACTTTGGGAGGCCGAGGTGGGCAGATCATCTGAGATCAGGAGTTCAAGACCAGCCTGGCCAACATGGTGAAACCTGTCTCTATTAAAAATACAAAAAAATGAGGCCGGGCATGGTGGCTCACACCTGTAATCCCAGCACTTTGGGAGGCTGAGGCAGGTGGATCACCTGAGGTCAGGAGTTTGAGACCAGCCTGGCCAACATGGTGAAAACCCATCTCTACTAAAAATACAAAAAATTAGCTGGACATGGTTGCAGGCGCCTGTAATCCCAGCTACTTGGGAGGCTGAGGCAGGAGAATGGCTTGAACCTGGGAGGCAGAGGTTGCCGTGAGCCGAGATTGTACCACTGCACTCCAGCCTGGGCAACAAGAGGGAAACATAGTAAAAAAAATAAAAATTAGCTGGGCCTGGTGGTGCATGCCTGTAATTACAGCTACTCAGGAGGATGAAGCAAGAGAATTGCTTGAACCCAGAAGGCAGAGATTACAGTGAGCTGAGATCACACCACTGCACTCCAGCCTAGGTAAAGAACAAGACTCCATCTCAAAATAAGTAAATAAAATAAATGTTCTTCCTTGCATTGAAGTTACATATGTAAATTCCCAAACCAGTTGCTTAAGGGCACAGTTTTGTTCTTTACTTATATTTTTAACAAATATCTTATGTAAGTAGTTGACAAAATCAAATACTGTGTATGCTACCTAGCCTTCCCTGGGAAAGCCATCAGCCTCTGCCCCATCCCTTCCCACTCCTGATTCCACTTTCCTGTGGTTCCATATCTTTTTCATGTCTGTTTCTGGCCCACAGTGGGTGATCAATACATGTTAGCTGCCAGCCATCAACCCTATATTGAGTAATTATGGGATGTCAGGCACTATGCTCAATGAAGTTGTATTAGGTTTGTACAAAAGTAATTGTGGTTTTTAAGAGTAATGGCAAAAACAGCAGTTACTTTTGCACCAACTATTTGCTACCTTGAATTATCCCTCCTCTCCTTGTCCCTAAACCCTGCTCCTCCTCCTCCCAGTCCTTCTTCCTTCCCTTGTCGGGCCATGGCCAGGCCCCACCCAGGTACTAAGACTCAGGTGAACCAAGGAAGACTTAATGCCCACTCTTTTCTGATGCCCATGTTGGCATGCGTTAAGTCGGTTAGCATTAAGTTTGGCTGCATTTAGCAGAGACCCAAAAGAACAGTGGCTTTTAGAAGGCAGACGTTATGTCTCTCACACACACCCAGCACAAGTCCAGAGATAGGTAGTCCAAGACCAGCATGGCATCTCAGCTCCATGAACCTCAGGAACCGAGCTCCTGCAGCTCTCTGCCCTGCTGTTGATAAGGTGACGCCTTCATCCTCCTGGTTCAAGATGGTGCTAGAACGTTGGCTATCATATCTACAGTCCAGGCATCAGAATGGAGCAAGGGATGAAAAAGGAAGAGACGAAGGCACACGGCAGGCTCCTGAGAGCTGGCACAGGACACTTCTGCTTATATTTTACTGGCCAGAATTTAGTCACATGGCCACACCTAGTTGGGAGACTCTGAGACGTAAAGTAGTTATTCTAGATGGCCATATCCCTACCTAAGACTTGGAGTTTTCTATGACTGGGGAAGAACGGAAGACAAGATACTGGGAAAGACTAGCAGCCTCTACTAAAAGGGTGATCTGTGTTGATGTGTGTATGTGATGTGTGTATGAGCATTTGTGTTACGTGTTGTGTGTTGGTGGGGCAGATTCTTGCGAGCACTTTGCTCTCAGATGGACCTGCTACCAGTTCTCTCTGCAGACCCCCATGGGTTTCCCCTAAACCTGGCCTCTCCTATTAGGCAGCCTTACTCAACGGCAGCTTCTCAGCTCCATGTTTTCAAGGAACCACAATTTATTTCCAGCATCCACTGAAGCATATTATCCGTGGTGATAGAGGCGGCTTATAAAACTGTTTTTCCACTTAGGTATTAGAGGATGGTCATTATATGAGAGTGACTATGACCACAGTTAATCTGGTAATAAATTCTCTTGAGTAGGAGGGTGTCATCAACATGTGAATCTTAGAAAAGGAGGCAAGCTGATCTTGTGCGGCATGGGGAAGACCCAGAGACACCAGCGCCCTGTTGAGATAGCCCGTGGGAGGCAGTGGGCCAAATACTTGATTCACAGTTGGCTACAGGTAGTGTTGCCCAGCATTTCAAGCCCTGCCTGGTAATTATAATAATTTACTCCCCTCACCCTGCTCTGGACATGCACACGATGGCCAGGGGCTTCACAGGTTCATCTCATTTACCCTTTTGAGCCAGGTGGTGGTGTTAGCTCCATTTTGCTGAAAGGAAAGGACACTTTAAGGAAGCAATTTTCCCAGAGACACAAAGCTAACGAGAGTGGAGCCTGAGCTGGAGCCTCGGAGCCTCATCACTACACCCGCCCATCTCTGCTAGAGTTTCATGAAATCGTATTGGGGATGAGCACTATTTAACTCTGTTACACAGACATTTGGTGTATTACTCAGGTAACAAGTAGTTAATAGAGGAAGTTTTACTTTTTTAAGACATAAATTTGCCTTTTCCCAAATTACTTGGTACATAGTACTTTTCATGTTTGAAGTTGAGATGGGGGTACAATACCATAGCTTCATTCCAGAGCAGGGTATTCATTTCCAAATGCCATGTTCCCAGCAGATGCCCTTGACTGGAAATTGGGGTGTGATTTGGGCTTTTCCTTAAATCTTTGAGGGGCTGGAGGGGTGGGTGGCTTGCACTCCTGCTCTCTGGATCTGAATCCTGACTCTGTCATGGACCTGTTTGACTTCGGGCAAGTTGACTCCTCTTCCTGAGCCCCATATTTTTCTCTTCTCTAAAATTCAGATTTAAAAAAATGGCTTTGATCAAACATTGTAAATAATATATAGACAGACTGCTTGTTTTTTGTTTTTTTTTTTTTTTTTTTTTTTTGAGACGGAGTCTCGCTCTGTTGCCGGGCTGGAGTCAGTGCCATATCTCAGCTCACTGCAAGGCTCCACCCCGGGTTTACACCATTCTCCTGGCCCTCAGCCTCCCGAGTAGCTGGGACTACAGGCTCCCGCCATCTCGCCCGGCTATTTTTTTGTATTTTTTAGTAGAGACGGGTTTCACCGTGTAGACCAGGATGGTCTCGATCTCCTGACCTCGTGTGATCCGCCCGTCTCGGCCTCCCAAAGTGCTGGGATTACAGGCTGAAGCCACCGCGCCCGGCCCAGGACTGCTTGTTTTTTATTGTATTGCCAGTTTATTGTATTGCCAGAAATGAAACCTACTAATATTGTCATCTATGGACAGAAAATGTATTACCTGTTTTCATCAAGACCCAGACGACGAAGAACACGAAAAGCAGAGATTAACTTTACTACCATCTCCAGAACCTTCATCCTAATATTTACTTACATTTTATTATTATTTCAGGCTCATGCACATATACTTAGCATGGATCACTGGTCACAGACTCGCATACATTTAACTTTATTACCTTTTGCCTCATGTATCTCATTAAAACTTTGCTGCTTAATCAAGGATCTGCGTATTATTTTAAGTTTAGAATTCACAGTTCCAAGACTTTGGAAGTTTCAAGCGTTCTGGGTGAATGTGTTATGCTCTCTCCCACTGCCATGTCTTTATGCCCTCTGATTTCTCAGCTACTATGGCAACCACTTTCTCCTCTTAGTAGCCTATATTCAGTCCAATCCCCAGCTCAGGAGACACTTCTTCCAGGGAGCCCCCTGTGCGCTCTGGTGGTATCTCATACCTGCCCTTTTGGCAAAGCTCTTTCCTCCTGGCTTAGAATGGCCCATTGACCTGTTTGCTTCTCCTATTAAACTGTAAGCCACTCGAGGCTAGAGAGCATCTGTTGTTCAATATTGCATCCTCGGTGCCGAGCACTGTGTCTGACATATTATTTAGAAGGTCAGTAAGTGCTAGTGGGATTCAGGCTCCCAGTGGGTGGGAGAGAAAGGAAGTAAGGAAGCAAGTGGTAAAGGACATCACAGAGTATCAGCAGGCTGCTGTGAGGGAGAAATGCAGAGGACGGGTGAGTAGCATAATCGCTAATGATAGGGTAATGATAGAGCACATTTCACAACACTTTCAAGCCCTTTCACATGCATTATCTAATTTGATCCTCATAAAAGCCTAGAGATAGGTATATTACAGGGATGAAGGTAGAGTATTTTGTGGTTATGTGATATGCTTAAAATTATGCAGTGAGTAAATGACTGGGTTCAAACCAGGCCTTAAAAATCTGTTGTTTTTCCCTTGAAGCACGCAATGAAATCTACATCATCCCTACCATGTCCATTTGATCACACCCTGGCCTCACAGCTCTGTGGTCTACAGGATACCTCATGGTGGTTTTATTGACCAGACAATAATCCTCTTCCTAAGAGGATGTATTTCATTAATACATAGGTAGATAATGAATTGTCTTTGACTTTGAGGGGATGGTAACCAGGGCAAAAAGCAAAGCTGATTTTCATCCCCATCCAGTAATGTGGTTGGTAATGGGTCAGATGGATGTATTCTGAGATACCAGCTCCTTGAAATGTGTGGTTCCTTCTGTTTTCAGGCCCAAGAAGCACATCCTGGGAAGGAAAATGTATTGGAGACCCCTGTGTGGATTCTTGTGTCTTTGGCCCTATCTGTTCTACATCCAAGCTGTGCCCATCCAGAAAGTCCAAAGTGACACCAAAACCCTCATCAAGACAATTGTCACCAGGATCAATGACATTTCACACACGGTAAGGAGAGTCTGCGGGGACAAAGTGGAACTGCAGCCAGCCTAGCACTGGTTCCTGGTGGGCCTGGACCCAGATAGTCCAAGAAACATTTATTGAATGCCTCCTGAATGCCAGGCACCTACTGGAAGTTGAGTAGGATTTGAAAGCACAGGGCTCCACTCTTTCTGGTTGTTTCTTTTGGCCCCTCTGCCTGCTGGGATTCCATGGGTGAGTGGTTCTAATTCTAAACCACCCCAAGAACATTTGACTTTGCTACATGTTTCCATTTAAAAAATCATAGGATTTGGGCTGGGTGTGGTGGCTTGTACCTGTCATCCCAGCACTTTGGGAGGCCAAAGCAGGAGGATCACTTGAGCCCAGGAGTTCAAGACTAGCCTGGGCAGCATAGGGAGATCCCATCTCTACAAAAATAATAAAAAATATTAGCTGGGCATGGTGGTGTGTACCTGTGGTCCCAGCTAGGGGAGGCTGAGATGGGAGGATCACCTGAGCCTGGGAGGTTGAGGCTGAGGTTGAGGCTGCAGTGGGCCATGATTGTGCCACCGCATTCCAGCCTGGGCGACGGAGCAAGACCCTGTCTCAAAATAAATAAATAAATAAAAATCTTAGGATTTGATCAGGCATGATGGGTCACATCTGTAAGCTTTAGGAGGCCAAGGCAGGAGGATCAGTTGAGGCCAGGGGTTCAAGACCATCCTGGGCAACATGGCAAGACCTCTATCATTAATTTAAAAAAAAAAATTAAAAATAAGAAAAAAAATCATAGGATTCTCTGATATCATGAGGCCTTGGGTGCTTATTTTCACTCTACCAAGGGGAAACCCAGTCCTCAGAGATTAGCTGAGCGACATGCAGGCACAGCCACTATCTCTTTCCTTCCTCTCCCCTCTGTCCCTGCCTTCTGCGCTCGCCTTCCTCCCTGACTTCATTTCCTCAAATCTTAGTGCCTATGACTAGAGGGAGCCATGAAGTTCCTTGCAGCCCATTGGCTGTGCAAGACCCCCAGCAGCGTCTCCTCGGGGCTTCTATCCCATCTCTAGATGTGCTTGTCATTAGGGTTCTTGTAGTTCCAGCTGATGTCTGGCCCCACCTCTCGAAGATACCCAAAAGAGCGAGTCTACCCTTTTTCACATTCAACCCTCTACTGATTTGCAAATAGCAGTCAGTGCCCACCCTGGTCTTTTCTCTGGGGTCCAGCAGGCCTAGACCTTCTGCCATTTTCCTGATGAGGTCTGTATTTGAAATTAGGAAGATTAAGTTTAAATCTTTGCATTTCTGATGTCTGTGAGATCTTCAGCAAGTTCCTTAATGCCTTTAAGCCTTGGTTTCATCATCTGGATAATGGGGATATCACACACTATTCACAAAGTTGTTATGAGGCCTAAATTAGCTAAAGCAGGTAAATCCTCCTTACTCCCTGCATGCAGCTCTCCGGAGACATCTCCTGGTCATTGTGGGTGTCTCATGGTGGTCTTGGGCAGTTAAGGAGAAGTTAGGTGCCCAGAAGCAAAGATGGCTCAGAACTAGATAGAGTCTTGGGCATTTTATAGAGAAAAACTCTTGTCTCCTTTCAAAAATAATAAAAAAAATATTAGCTGGGCATATTAGCCACTCAGCAAGGCTGCACGTGATAGCTCCCGAGTGCCCCAACTTGGGGTGGTGTCAATACACGATATCACGGGAGCCCAGGGTAGTCACCACGGAGGTGTCAGCCTCGGTGCTGTGGGCAGATGGATGGGGAGAACCCTCCCGGAACTGGAGTCACTGGAGCAGGGTTGGGGGCCTCACTGAGGGTACAGCCTTGATCTCTAAGGAGGAGGGACTGCCTGGAAAAGCTGACTGGGAGAGAGGACTCAGCTGGGGGTGAAAGGGACTAGAGAAGGCAGGGGGTGGGGGTGCTTATGCAGGACCTCAGATCCCTGGGGAACAGACTCCACTAAATAAGACACAGGAAACCATGGCTAATTCTTCAGCAGAGGCCATGCAGAGACAGGAACGACCTAAGAAAGTTGGTTGGGAGGCGGAGGGAAGGATGGTGTGGGAATAGCAGGAATCTTGGAGACCACCTTAGAGGCTTGGCAGTCACCTGGGCACAGGATACAAGGGCCTGAGCCAAAGTGGTGAGGGAGGGTGGAAGGAGGCAGCCAAGAGAATGACCCTCTATGCCCACGGGAAGGTGGAAGGCTCTGAGAGTGATTCCTCCCGCGTGCTGAGCACTTGTTCTCCCTCTTCCTCCCGCATAGCAGTCGGTCTCCTCCAAACAGAGGGTCACCGGTTTGGACTTCATTCCTGGGCTCCACCCCGTCCTGACCTTATCCCAGATGGACCAGACACTGGCAATCTACCAACAGATCCTCATCAATCTGACTTCCAGAAACGTGATCCAAATATCCAACGACTTGGAGAACCTCCGGGACCTTCTTCACCTGCTGGCCTTCTCTAAGAGCTGCCACTTGCCCTTGGCCAGTGGCCTGGAGACCTTGGAGAGCCTGGGGGGTGTCCTGGAAGCTTCACTCTACTCCACGGAGGTGGTGGCCCTGAGCAGGCTGCAGGGGTCTCTACAGGACATGCTGTGGCAGCTGGACCTCAGCCCTGGGTGCTGAGGCCTTGAAGGTCACTCTTCCTGCAAGGACTACGTTGAGGGAAGGAACTCTGGCTTCTAGGTGTCTCCAGGAGACCATGACAGCTGGGTGCGGTGGCTCACAAATGTAATCTCAGCACTTTGGGAGGGCAAGGCTGGTGGATCACCTGAGGTCAGGAGTTCAAGACCAGCCTGGCCAAATGGCGAAACCCCGTCTCTAATAAAAATATAAAAATCAGCCAAGAGTGGTGGCGCATACCTGTAATCCCAGCTACTTGGGAGGCTGAGGTGGGAGAATCACTTGAACCCAGGAGGCAGAGGTTATAGTGAGCCAACATCTTGCCACTGCACTCCAACCTGGGTGACACGGGGAGACTCCATCTCAAAAAAAAAAAAAAGAAAAAAAAAATCATAGTCATTGTTTTCCTGTTCCTCACCCCATCCACTCTTCTTCACTTTCATATATTTTACTTGTACATTTGTTTAATTAATATCTACCCCAATAAGAATGTAGGCTCTGCTGAGCACAGTGGCTCACTCCTGTAATCGTAGCACTTTGGGAGGCCAAGGCAGGTGGATTATCCGAGGTCAGGAGTTCGGAACCAGCCTGACCAACATGGTGAAACCCCGTCTCTACTAAAAATACAAAAAAATTAGCCAGGCGTGCTGGCGGGAGCCTGTAATCCAGCTGCTCAGGAGGATGAGGCAGGAGAATCGCTTGAACCTGGGAGGCAGAGGTTGCAGTGAGCCGAGATTGTGCCATTGCACTCCAGCCTGGGCAACAAGAGCGAAACTCCATCTCAAAAAAAAAAAAAAAAAAAAAGAATGTAGGCTCCCAGCGAGCAGGGATTGTCTTTTGGTCTGTTTTGTTCCCGCTAGATCCCCAGCACCTAGGCTAGATCCTGGCACCAAGTAGGTACAACGTGTTGGCTGAATGGGTCTCTAACCTCAAGAGCTGATGCCCCATGTCCCCTTTGCATTTGGGTACAAAGAAGATGTATGAGGGGAGGTGGAATGCTGGGCAGTCTGTCGACTTAGAGGATCGCAAGCCAGACATGGTTGCCAAAGTCTTGTCATGTGGACAAGACTGAAGGGAGCTAGGGGATCAGCAGGCGGACTGTGGCAGAAGGCAAGCTTTGGCTTAGTCTCCCCATCAGAACTACTGTCCGATAGAAGGGCCAACTGGATCAGGCTGTGGGCAAATGGCTGTGGCAATGGTGCCCAGGTGTGACTCCTGCCTTCTGGTGTCCACCCCCGAGGTAGGCTCCCCGCAACACTGACACTGGGCTTGGCCACGTGACCTGCTTGCCACAGTGGGACAACAGCAAACAAGACATAAGCAAAGGTTGGAAAAGTGCTTGCCTGTGGGGGCTTGTCCTCTCTCACTGCAGGGAAGTCTTCAGCCACCATGCGAAAGAGCCAGACTGGCCTCCAAGAGGATAAGCGACCCTGTGGAGAGAGGCCCCAGCCATCCCAGCTGTATTAGTTGGTCTTTTTTGTTTTTCCTTTATTTTCTGATGCTGTGACATCTTGGGACCTCACTGATACCTCAGGGACCAATCATCCCAGGGTTAGCTAATTCCCAGAGATACCAAACAGCTCAAGGGGTGCATATCTTTCAAATGCAGACCAACCAATCTAGAGCCCACACCCCAACCACCTCCTCTATTGGGCTGCCATTCTCAGGGCCACCATCCCCTGCCCTAATCTTCCCAGGGCCAGGTACCAGACAACTAGAGCCAGCCTCTATGCTCCAGAGCCCACTGAAATTACTCAAACTAGCCAATCCTAAACCTGCTTACCCTCACTTGCCTTGCTTTTCCTATGCAGTTGAACCAGTGTTCAAACCATGTCAACAGGAATAATTCTCCATCTCAGCTTTGCTTCCTTTGACATTGGCTTTATTCTTAGACAGTGGCAAAGGCGACCCTCAAAAACTCCAGGCCTATACCTTCCAGGTTGGCAACTCCCCAGGAAAAAGAGCGCTCCTTCCTAATTGTTACAGCAAAAGTCCCAGAGCTGACTTCAATTGGTCTGGCTTGAATCACATGTCTATTGCTGAAGCAATCACTGGGGCCAGGAAAATGCAGTACTCTGATTGGTTAGATTTGAGTCAAAGCAAGGAAGGGGTCAATTGCGCTTGGAATGAGAATGGGGATAGGGTAGTTTCCCAAAGGAAAAGAGGGTCTGTTACCAAAAAGCAGGAGAAATGAGTCTTGGGAAGGGAGAAACAACAGATTCCCTCCAGGAATGCTCTGAGCCTTTCTTTCCTGGCCTGTCTGATTCCTGACAGCTTTCTGGAACCTCGTCCCAGTCTGGATTTCTTTCTGAGAGAAGGAAGAGACTCACTCCCTTTGACCCTTTACTTTTGTACTGAGAACCAAAACCAACTCTGACTGGCTCTTAACTTCAACCACACGGCATCAAATAAAAAATAATGTTTGACCCTGGACGTAGAAAAGGGTGGAGTGATTGTCCTTGGCTCTGACAACTGCTTCTGATAAGAATGAAGAACATTTTTGTTATTGGTTATAGTGGATTGGGACTTGATATTAAGTCATCCAAATTGTTATTCCTCTCATTGGGGTTATTTTACTGGTCTTTCTGCTTTGTCTGGGTCACTATTTTCCACTGGGAAATTTGTTCTTTTTTTCTTCCCTCATAATGGAAGTCATGTTGCTGACACCTTATGTTGTAGGGATGGCTGTTCTGATTGCTTTACAATAAGCATAATGATCAGAAGGTTCCTTACAGCAGAACAGCACCTTGCCATCTATAAAGCACTTTCACACATGTTATTATATTTGATCTCTACAATAAGCAGCGTTGAGGAGAACAAATAGTATTATATCCACTTTCTATAGATATGGAAATAGGCCCAGAGAGGTTAAGTGACTAGTTAAAGGTATAGAGCTATGTTGCCTTAGGTAGCAGGAAAATATTGGCAAGGAATAAGCAGGCATTTATTCAAGGCTTGATTTATTTAACAAGACAAGGCTTTCTTGTTACAAAGCTCATCAGGGCTAACTCCCCAGCTCCCTTCTTATCTTGGTACACAAACTACATAGCTCCAAAGGGACACACACACAGACACATACCCTGGGCCACCAATAGCCAAGTCTAGAGCCCAGCCAAGCATGTCAGCATGCAGGCTCACCCACAGGCAGGTCTGGGAGTTGCAGGCCTGGACCATGGGTAGGTGCCCAGGAGCCCACACCTTGGTTCAGTCCTCCCACGGAGCTCCTCACCCCACCCATCACCTTCTCTCCTCAAAGGGGCTGGTGGCTGGGGCTACAGGTAGGGCTGGGGCTTTGTCAGGAGGGAGGAGGCAAGTTTGGTAGGGCCTGGGGGGCTGGGGAAATTTCCTGAATGGAAACTCCAGGCTGATATGTTGCGGGCATTCCTTCCAGGGACTCTCCTCTCCCTCCACATTCTTGCCTTTTCTCTCCGTGCCTGAACCCCGCACAGAAAATCCTGATTAAAGAGATGGTTGGTGGTTTTCTTTGGTTTCCACGTGACCCATAAAGTCTACTCATTACCGGACAAAAGCAGAGAGCAAGGTCACCAGTATAGGTGCTATCTCCACTGTCCCTCCTGTCATGGAAGGGCCTCTGGGAAGCCGAGAATCCACCCCTCTAACACTCCTTGCTGTGATCCTAGGGACCTCCAGGCAGTCCTCTCTATTCGAACACTCTGCCTGTGTCCTAACAAACAGGGTAAATGGCAACCCCTGCAGAAGTGGGCCCTGACTCCAACCCTTTCATCCCGCCTCTGGGACTCATTGTGGAAGTCCTGGGCATTCAGCATGACAGACTGGCCAGCAGGGAAGTGACCCAGCCCCAGAGCTCTCTGGTAAACCTCTGCATTGGACCCTGACACCACCCTGGGGTTTTCACAGGTCCAAGCACCTTCCCAGCATCCAGGTGAAAGGCCCAGTGCTTATTAAACCCTGCCTGACCCGGCCTGGATGCTTCCTGGATGTGCACTGCTGGGAGACTTCTATTCTGGAAGATCCTGCAGCAAAGAAGAATAGGAAATGCCAGAAACTCATCTATCTGATAGCATTTGTTTTTCCCCCATAGGAGAAAAACCCAATCACACCATCTCCCACTTGAAATAACTGCAATTACCCACTCCCCATAAGTGGAAGAACACCAGGGCTAATCAAATGACACCACTCTGGGAAGCCAGTGTGTCCCAGTACCAATCTTTTTGAAAAGCCCATATGGAAAGCTACAAATTCTATTTGTCTTGTCTGGGGGGAAAATGAGTTTTAAATATGTTGAATCAAAAATGATATATACCAGACATTAGTGATCCAGAACAAATGCCTTGGGAGAAAAACTACTCTGAAAATGTTCAGTATTCAGGTTGCCAAAGAACTGGGAATTTAGGTGGAAATACAAGCACAGAACATTCACACTGGACACCTACATGGCCCTTACCAGGCCCCGGTGGAATTGGTCCTCAGACAGAGCCCTGGTTCCTGAGCACTGGCCTCAGCAGCTTCCCCCAGGGACACTCCCTGCTCGCCTCCTGGTGAGCTTCAATGTCTTCCTGCTGGGCCAGGCTGCCGAGGCCTGAAGAACTCAGGTCTGCCCTATGGAGCCAGCCTGACCAGGTTAAGGAAAGGCTGGGGAGGTAAAGAAGAGGTCTGCTTTCCACCAGATCCCAAGCCCAGCAGACACTGATGTCATTAAAAAGTCAGTTTACAAACCATGGAGGGCACTGATTGCTCTCTTCCAAGACAAACTGGTGAGGTAGGAAGCTCCTGAGAGTAGACACTGGGAGACCTGGGTTCTAACCCTAGCTCCACTAGTAACTGCTAGTGCCAAAGGTCTTGGACAAATCCCTTCTCCTCTCTAGTCCTTAGTTGATAAAATAAGAAACTGGATTTAAATGCTCTCTTTTGATTCTACAACCAACATAATTTTTTTCTTTTCACTCTTTTTTTTTTCTTTTTTTTTTTTGAGACAGAGTCTCGCTCTGTCGCCCAGGCTGGAGTGCAATGGTGCGATCAAGCTCCGCCTCCCGGGTTTATGCCATTCTCCTGCCTCAGCCTCCCGAGTAGCTGGGACTACAGGCGCCCACCACCTCACCCAGCTAGTTTTTTGTATTTTTTTAGTAGAGACGGGGTTTCACCGTGTTCGCCAGGATGGTCTCGATCTCCTGACCTCGTGATCCGCCCATCTTGGCCTCCCAAAGTGCTGGGATTACAGGCTTGAGCCACCGCGCCCGGCCTCTTTTCACTCTTTCAAGAGTCTGTAGAAAAGGGTAGAAAAAGATCCCTCTTTTTTTCAAGAGGGTAGAGAATGGTGAATAAGAGCAGTCTTTCAAATTAGCCTGAGCAGCTTTGAATCCCAACCCAGCTGCTTTCAAACTGTGTGACCCTGAGCAAGTAACTTAACCTCTCTGTGCTTCCATTTTCTCTTCTGTACCATGAAGATAGTAGTATCTGTCTCACAGCCTTGTGAAAGGACATGATGAATTAACATTCAAAGGCCTTTCAATAGCTCCTAGCACATAGCTATTATTTCTTCAGCAACTACTGTATACCACGCTGTGTCCCAGGCACTGCAGATACAGAAGTGATCGAAAGCCATGGTCCTTGCCCTCCAGGATCGTACTGTCTCCTAGGAAAATGTTGCCCTGGCAGCCTCTCTCTGATGGTCACATGTTTGCATCCCTGAAGGTGGGATGGTTCCTGGCCTTCTGCCCAGGCACGGGGTTGGGCATGAAGTAAGTCCCCCCACAGGTCTCTGAAGCGCATACCAGCTGCCCGACTCTTGATTTTTTCTTTCCCTGCTTCTTTACTGCTTTTCCCCTCCCGATTCCACTTGATGTCTAACTTGAAAGAGAATAGAAATAAATAAAAGCTCCTGCAAGAGGCTGTCATCCTCCTCCCTCTGCATTCCCTCTCTAATCATCTCCCCAGTCTCCGCCTGTTTGTATTGCGTCACTCCTACTCACAGCCTCACTCCGTTTGCCCCATTTAGGGAGCTGTGAGATCCCTCGGTGCCTCCTGCCCTCCTAAGAACACACTCTGGCCTTGCTCTTCCTAGAACCCGACACGGCCATAATCTTCTTGGTTGGTGAGGACATTGGCTGCAGGAACATTCAGCTGTGTTTTCCCAGGGGATGGGGGCGGGGGCCAGAGAAATTCTTCAGCTCCTGCTCAGTCAGCAGGGAAGGTAATTGGGATTAATCTGAGCACTGCCAAATGCAGATGAGTCCCCAGCCTAGAAGGGAAGGCAGGCAGCTGCTGTCTCGGGGCCCAGCTGCTGCTGCCAGGGGGTCCGGGGATGAGGAATGAGGCACTGGCACAGAACAGAGAGCCCCAAGGGGTTCAGACATCCCAGGTCTGGGGCTGCCCAGCCCAGTCTGGCCAGGAGGGTTGCCTGGTGGATGCCTTTCATGACATGTTGGGGAGTTTGCAGGCTAACTGTGTATGCACAAATGCACACTGGCTGTTTAAGGAATTACCAAATCCCCTGCTGGATAGATTATGAAAAACAGGATTCTAGAGGAATCCTGTGGCCTCCCCTGCCGCCATGCTCATTCTTGTGCTGCCAAGGTTGGGGATGCTGGGGGGAGGAGTGCAAATGGCAGCCCTTTGGCCAATTCTGGCAGGTCCTGGGTCATGCAGATTAAATGATGGTAATTGAGGAGATGAGCAAATATTTCTGAGTGCTTACTATGTGCCCGATGCTGTGCCAGGCTCCAGAGAAACAAAACTGAACAAATAGAGGAGCTCCCAGCTTCATGGGCAGACAGTGGCACAGCGGGACACAGAAGCTCCCTGAGCTGTGGGAAACACGTGGAGGTGATCTTTGGGGTCCTGGTGCCCCTGCCACTCCCTCCTCCATGCTCCTCATCCCCGCAAGTGCCATAATCCTTTTACAGTATTAGTGGCTGATGGAGAGTTACTTCGAGGATGATTTATTTAAAGAGGAAATTCTTGAAGCCCTCAAACCCTCCAGTGGTAACAGGGCAGGGGATCAAAATGGCAACGTTCTAGGCCTCGTGCTAGATCTGGGGAAGGGGAGGAAGTAATCACCCACTGACCTGAGGTCAGTATGTCGGGAGCCTGGTCCACGCCCTGTCACTCTAGGCTGGGTAAGCTGAGGCAAGTCACTAAGCTCTCAAAGCCTCCCTTCCAGGTTTCTGTGCAGCTTAGAGGAGATGTTGAGATTGGCAGGGAAGGGGCAGACCCAGGCATGATGCACTGCTGGAGCCTCCCTGTCTTCATCTTGCAGCAACCCTGTAGCCCTTTCATATCCCTGGATGCACTCTTGCTGCTGAGTTTCCTATGGGTCATGTTCACATTCATTTATATGTAAATAGTTGTTGAAAAGAATGCAATATTTTATGAGGCTAAACAGAAGACAAGGGGCCCTAATAAAAGCAGATGCATAAACCACTGGAACAGAGTAGAGAACCCAGGAACAAATCCACACATCTACAGCAAACTGATTTTCGACAAAGTTTCCAAGAACGTACTTTGAGGAAAAGTATTTAATAAATAGTGCTGAGAAAACTAGATATCCATACACAGATGAATGAAGCTAGACCCCTATCTCTCACCATATACAAAAATCAAATCAAAATGAATTAAAGACTAAAATCTAAGACCTCACACTGTGAAACTATTACAAGAAAACATTGGAGAAACTCTCCAGGACACTGAAATGGGCAAAGACTTCTTGAGCAATGTCCCATAGGCACAGACAACCACAGCAAAAATGGACAAATGAGATTACATCACGTTGAAAAGCTTCTGCACAGCAAAGGAAACTATCAACAAAGTGAAGACAAAACCCACAGAATGGGAGCAATATTTGCAAACTACCCATCTGACAAGGGATTAACAACCAGGATATACAATGAGCTCAAATAACTCTATGGGAAAAAAATCTAATAACCCCATTTTTTAAGTTGGCAAAAGATCTGAATAGACATTTCTCAAAAGAAGACATACAAATGGCAAACAGGTATATGATCCAAAAGACAGGCAACAAATGCTGGCGACGATGTGGAGAAAAGGGAATCCTCATACACTGTTGGTGGAAATGTAAATTAGTACAATCACTATGGAGAACAGTTTGGAGGTTTTTCAAAAAGCTAAAAATAGAGCTACCCTATGAGATCTGCACTCCCATGTTTACTGCAGCACTGCTCACAATAGCCAAGATTTGGAAGCAACCTAAGTGTCCATCAATAGATAAATGGGGCTGGATATGGTGGCTCACACCCATAATCCTAGCACTTTGGGAGACCAAGGCAGGTGGATGACTTTAACCCAAGAGTTTGAGATCATCCTGGGCAACATGGTGAAACCCTGTCTCTATAAAGAAATACAAAAACTAGCCAGATGTCATGGCATGCACCTATAGTCTCAGCTCCTTGGGAGGCTGAGGTAGGAGGATCAATTGAGCCCAGGAGGTTGAGGCTGCAGTGAGCCATGACTGCTCCACTGTACTCCAGCCTAGGCAACAGAGTGAGACCCTGTCTCAAAAAAAAAAAAAAAAACGAATGGATAAAGAAAATGTGGTACACAACGCAATGGAGTACTATTCAGTCTTTAAAAAGATGAGATCCTGTAATTTGCAACATCGTGGATGGAACTGGAGATCATTATGTTAAGTGAAATAAGCCAGGCACAGAAAGACAAACTTCATATGTTTGCACCTATCTGTGGGCGCTAAAAATTAAAACAGTTGAACTCAAAGAGATAGAGAGTAGAAGGATGGTTACCAGAGGCTGGGAAAGGTAGTGGGAGTGAGGGGAGGGGTGATGGTTAATAGGTACAAAAAAAATTGAAAGAATAAATAAGATCTAGTATTTGCTAGCATAAAAGAGAGATTATAGTAAAAACTAATTTAATTGTACATTTTAAAATAACTAATGCTTGAGGGAATTAATACCTTATTTACCTTGATGTGATTAGTACACATTTGCATGCCTGTATTAAAATATCTCATGTAACCCGTAAATATGTACATCTACTGTGTACCCACAAAAATTAAAAATTAAAAAAAAATTTAAGGCCAGGCACGGTGGCTCACACCTGTAATCCCAGCACTTTGGGAGGCCGAGGTGGGTGGATCACTTGAGGTCAGGAGTTCGAGACCAGCTTGGCCAACATGGTGAAACCCTGTCTCTACCAAAAATATTAAAAAAAAACTGGGTGTGGTGGCATGCGCCTGTAATCCCAGCTACTCGGGAAGCTGAGTCAGGAGAACCGCTTGAACCCAGCAGGAAGAGGTTGCAGTGAGCTGAGATCGTGCCCACTACACTCCAGCCTGAACGACAGAGACTCCGTCTCAAAAAAAAAAAAAAAAGAAAAGAAAAGAAAAAAGAAAAAAAGAAGACAAGAGACCCTTGTGAGGTGTGGGGAGGGAGTCTCTGTGACCCACACATTCTGTGGCCAAAGGGGCCAAGTATCTGAAAAGGCAGCCTCAGGACCATTTAAAATAGGCTTGATGGAACCAGGCCCCCCGGGACCTGGGCAGGGGAGGCCGTGGGTCTCCAATGCGCGCTTGCCGGTCCTTTGAGCTGATTGAACCACGGTTTGTGCCCAGAGCCCGGTGGCTACCCAATAAACGTTGGCCCCTGCTCCTCTCGCCAAACTCAGCCACTACACGGGTCTGGGCCGCGGTGCCTCAAGCCCTTCGTCGGCTTCCACCGCCAGGCGGCGCTCGGCCAAGAGGCCCAGCCTAGTCCTCCAAGCCTAGATGTGGAAAGCGCCCTCCACCTTCTCCGCGGACCTCTCTGCGTAGCCGGGAAACCGCTGAGGATGGGCAGAGGCAGTGTGTTCCCGCTCTGCCTCCCGGCTCTTCATGCGGCCGAAAGGGATGGGGGTTGCAAAAAACAAGGTCCGGGGCAGGGATGCCGTCTTGGTCAAAGCTTTCCACGCCGGGCTGGGGCGAAGAGCGCAGCCACGTGGGAGAGTTAACAAGGGCCCCTCACTGGGATGCCGGCCACCAGAAGTCTAATCCTCATGCTGTGTGGCCTGGGCACGCATTTTGCCCTTTCTGGGCCTGTTTCCTCAGCTGAAAAATCACATCCTAGACCCATTTGCTTAGGTCGATTCTGCATGTACAATTCCACGATTCCGTAGGTAGGTGTATCCGTCCGGTAGGATGACACCCAGTCAGACAGAGCCCCCAGCAGCCACAATCTTTTGCCCCTGAGTCAACATAACACGTTTGGAACACACATTCTATTTGCGGTGACAGCCGAGCTCTGAGGCCACAGCTGGGTCCAGCGGGAGACAGGAGAGCACAGGGTTAACAGCTGGGCCGGGAGGCCGGGAGGCCGACGCCTGGATTCTAGTGCCAGCGCCCTGTGACCGTGGGCAAGTTACTCAATCCCTCCCTGCGCGGGGCATGGTACCGTGCTGGCCCCGCGGGGCTGGTGGTGGGAGTGGAATGAAGCGATGCGCACCAGGTCCGCGCGCGAGCGTGGCGGAGTCCACGATCCCCACGCAAGAGGACTACCTGGGTGGGCGTGGGAGGGCTGGGAACACCAAGATCATCCTGGCTGTCCGCCCAGTGTCTCCCAGAAAAGGGGAGTTGGAATCTCTCTCACAAGGAGTCGAGTGAGAGGAGACTCCAGTCCAGTCCTCTGGAAACCGCTGAGATGCTCGGGTGCCTTTTCTTTTCTTCCTGTAAGGAATCTATCAGTACAGGAAATGTCTTCACGATCCCCGCCCCTGACTCTTCACAAGCCCACCCTGTGCCCCTTTCTGACCCGGTCTGGGAGGTCTGGGGCCTCTCCCCAGGTGCCATCTCCCCCTAGATTCCCGCCCTGGGCCGCGGGAGGCGTGGGCGCGGGGGAGTTGAGCGCGCACCTCCTGCCGGGGAGCCACGAGCGCCGGCGGTCGGTGTCCGCAGGCGCAGAGCTGCGCCCTGACTCCCCCGGCTAGGGCGGGACGATTCCACCCGCCCAGCAAATTTCCCTTTATTATTGTTGGTTTTGTCTGTTGGCTTTTACCCCCTTTCCTTTTCCTTCTTCCCCTGAGCCAGCAATGCTGAGCCCAGTGAAGCACAGGGGGCAAAGGGCAGAGACACACGGAGCGCCCCGGGGTCCCCCAGCCTCAGGGGCCTCCGAATCCCCCAGCCAGCCTCAAGCTGCGCTTCTGGGACTCTTTTCTGCCAAGACCACTGAATGTCCATCCTCGAGGGCCCAGTCGAAGGGGATTGGAGGGGGTCGGGGTGGGAGGCGGGGCCCTGGACGGCGGCGCCAGTGGTCCCGTGAGCGCTCCTGCTGCCCGCAGGTCTCAGCTAACTGTACCTGGATGATTTCTGCCCGATTAACAAGCATTGCGTCATCACAATTCTGTGAGTGGGTCCTGTTATTATCCCACACTGTTATCGTCAGCCACCAAGTCAAGCAATAACAATAACATAACGATGAAAGCCCAGCAAACCAGTAATTTTTCATCTGAGCATTAAGATTTGAAGAGAATATTTGGAAGGTTCCTGCCCACAAAAATATCACCCTACACTCAGCTCTAAAAATCTACCAGTGGTGATTTCTTCATTTGAATTAATAGCTGTTCTTTGTCAGGCTTGGGAAGACAAGTCTAGCTGTCTGGACTTTACATGCGTGTGCCTGAAAGTATGTGCCATGCAATAATATTTATACTAAAAATGCATCTGTTGTTTATCAGGGGCATATTCACACTGAAAAACGATCTGTGGATAATCTAAAATTCAGATTTAACTCGGTGTCCTGTCTTTTTCTTTGCTAAATATGGTCATCTTAGCCCTGTTGGCCCTGCGCTAGGTCTCATCCAACTTGGATCTAGATTGACCTAAGCAATGAAGTTGGATTCCCAGGGCCTCACCTCCCTAGAAATTCCCTCTCCAGAACAACTACAGAGCACCTAGCTATGGAGGAGGCCCAGGGGGCCCTCATTTCTACCCCATTCTGCAGTGAAAAGGACTTGAGTCTAGAGACCTTTATTCTGCCCGGAGCTGAATAGGCTCCAGGGATCTCAGGCAACGCCAGACATGTGGAGCCTCCATTTCCTCATCTGTAACATAGGGATCATCACACCCAGCTCACACTGTTATAGTGAGAGACTAGAGCAGGCAAATGCCTCAAGAGTGAATTAGGGACAAAACTGCAGATTCTCAACATTTCTGCTCCCTCACCTGCACTGTCTGCTTCAGGCTCCAGTAGGGCAGCATTTACACCTTAGTAGAAACACCCCCCAGTGAGCATTTGATAGCGTCTTGAATGACAATGGTCAAGATCCAAACAGGCCACAGACTGAGCCTTCTGGAAATAAAGCCCCCAGCTTTCCTTTCTGACCCACTGCTGACTCAGAGAGCAGATGCCTCCCCCTCTACAGGAGGTATTGGCATTGACTGCATCCTGCAAACCTCCCCTGAGTCTTCTGCCTCGTGGGACTCAGGAAGTCCTCAGCCCAGACTCTAGGATTCCATACTCTCCTCTTTGGGCCCCAGCATGTGTCTCCCTTGGAGCACACTTCCTCCTGGGACACCGCCACGAAGCCCCAGCAGTGCCAGCATGGGTGGGAAAGACCGAAACTCTGCACTGTAAGGCCAGGCACGGTGGCTTACACCTGTAATCCCAGCACTTTGGGAGGCCGAGGTGGATGGATCACTTGAGGTCAGGAGTTTGAGACTGGCCTGGCCAACATGGTGAAACCCCATCTCTACAAAAATACAAAAATTAGCCGGATGTGGTGGCATGCACCTGTAATTCCTGCCACATGGGGGGCTGAGGCATGAAAATCGCTTGAACCCAGGAGGTGGAGGTTGCAGTGAGCTGAGATCACACCACTGTACTCCAGCCTGGGCAATATAGAGACTGTGTCAAAAAAGAAAGGAAGGAAGGAGGGGAGGGGAGGGGAGGGGAGGAAAGGG
>NW_016812390.1:991737-1041833 GCF_001698545.2 Rhinopithecus bieti | reverse complement strand
AGGGAAGAAGGGAAGGGAAGGGAAGGGAAGGGAAGGGAAACTCTGCACTATAGTGAACCTCCCTGGTACTGCAGAAGCACAGGTGGAGTCAGGGTGCTCTTATTGAAAACCCCAAAGCTACAGCCTGCCTCCAGTGACTCTTTTCTGAGACACATATTGGACAGTTCTCCTCCAGCACTGGGGATGGGAAGACAAGAACAAAAGCAGCCTGGGTGACCTTCAGGAGCTCAGAAGGACTTTCAAGGGCTTCAGGTCTCTCAAGCTTTGCCTCTCCTAAACAAAAACTCCACAGGGCTATGGACTGGCAGCTTCCCACTCCCCACTGCCCCACACTATCCCAGAGTCTCTGAGACACAGGGTCTTGTCCAAAGCCCTTCCCTACATTCCCCTATAATCCCATCCCGATGTCAGAGAGGAAAAAGACAGAGGAAGCATGAGAGGCTACACAGTGAGGCTTCGAGGTGCCTGTGCTGGATTCCCAGTGGACTCTGCCCAAGCTCCAGCAGATCTTGGTTTACTTTTTTATGCAGCACATTTGTTAGCCTTTCATGTGCCAGGCCTGGGTGAGGCCCTAGGGTTCAGGAGTGAACAGAACATAGGGAGTTTACAGTCCAGCAGGAGAACAGCTTAGATCAATAGCAACCCACCTGGCCCTGGGAGAGCTTTTTCAACAAATGTTGGAGCAACTGGACCTCATAAAAATTAAAAAACTTTGCTCTGTGAAAAATCTAGTTGAGAAGATGAGAAAACAAGCTACAGACTGGGAGAAAATATATGCAAACTACATTTCTGACAAAGGACAGTATCTAGACTATATAAAGAACTCTCCAAACGCAACAGTGAAAAAACAATACAATTTTTAAAATAAGCAAAAGACATGAACAGACTTTTCACTGAAGAGGATATGCAGATGGCAAATAGCATGCACATGAAAAGATGTTCAACATTGTTAGACATTAGGGAAATTCACAGCGAGATATCACTGCACACCTACCAGAATGACTAAAATAAAACATAATGATAACACCAAATGCTGTCAAGGATGTGGAAAACTGAGGCTGAGCATGGTGGCTCACTTCTGTAATTCCAGCACTTTGGGAGGCCGAGGTGGGTGGATCATTTGAGGTCAGGTGTTCAAGACCAGCCTGGCCAGCATGGCAAAACCCCGTCTCTACCAGAAATGGCCAGGCGTGGTGGCTCACTCCTGTAATCCCAGCACTTTGGGAGCCAAAGGCAGGCAGATCACCTGAGGTGAGGAGTTTGAGATCAGCCTGGCCAATATGTGAAACCCCATCTCTACTAAAAATACAAAAATTAGCCAAGCATGGTAGCAGGCACCTGTAATCCCAGCTACTTGGGAGGCTGAGGTGAGAGAATCACTTGAACTGGGGAGGCGGAGGTTGCAGTGAGCTGAGATGACACCACTGCACTCAGTGAGCTGAGATGACACCACTGCACAACAAGAGTGAGAGGCTGTTTCAAAAAAAAGGATGTGGAAAACTGGATCACTCGTGTATTGCTGCTGAGGATGCAAAATGGAACAACCATTCTGGAAAAGAGTATGGCTGTTTCTTACAAAGTTAAACATGTGCGAACCATATGACCCAGCAACTGTACAACTAGACATTTATCTGAGAGGACGAAAACATAATGTTCACATGAAACCTTGCTTATGAATATTCACAACAGTTTTATTTGTCATAGCCAAAAACTGGAAACAACCCCAATGTTTTTCAATGGGTGAATGGTTAAACAAACTGTGGTACATCCATACCATGGAATGTTAATCAACAAGAAAAGGAAATGAACTGTTGATACATGCAACAGCTTGGATGAATCTCCAGGGCATGCTGCTGAGTGAAAAAAGCCAGTTCCTCAAATATTACATACTGTTTGATTTCACTTATATAACATTCTTGAGAAGACACAATTATAGAGGTGGAGGACAGATCAGTGGTTGCCAGGTGTTAGGAACGGAAGGAGGGAAGAAGGCAGGTACAGCTTTGAAAGGGTGAAAGGAGGGATCCCTGTGGTGATGGCAATGTTCTGCATCTTGGCTGTATCAACATCAATATCCTAGTTGCAACATTGTATTAGAGTTGCATAAAATGTTACCATTGGGAGAAACTGGGTAGAGGTACAAGGGATCTATTATTTCTTACAACTCCATATAAATCTACAATTATCCCAGAATTAAAAGTTTAATTAAAAATACATTCAAAAGAGGTTTCATACTGTATGTTTCCATTGATATAGCATACTTGAAATGACAAAATTATAGAGATGAACAGATTAGTTTCCCAGGGGTTAGATAGTGGGTAGAGGGAAGTGGCTGTAGCTATAAAAATGTAGTGGGGCCTCCTTGTGATGGAGCTCTTCTGTATCTTGACTGTGGTGGTCACCATGAATCCCCACATGTAATAAGGCTTCAAAGAATTAAATACACAGAGACATACACAAATGAATACATGTCACACTGTCACACTGATGAAATCTGAGTAAGGCTAATGGATTGTATCAATGTCAATTTCCAGGTTGTGATATGGCACCACAAGATGTTATCACTGGACAAAAGGCATAAGAGATCTCTGCGTCATTTCTTACAATGGCATGTACACATACAATTATCACAAAAGTTAGATACAATTACAATAAATAAATTGTATTTTAAAGTAAGTTTAAAATATATTAAACATATATATTAAAATAAATTTAAAATATTGAAGGATGTCTGGGTTGTTTCCAATTTTTGGCTATTACAAATAAAACTGCTATGAACATTCATATGTAGGCTTTGAATGAACATTAAGTTTTCATTCTCTGGAATGAATGTTGGAGAGTGCAATTGGTGGGTCATTTGGTAAGCAAACTAAAAACTCATCACTTCTTAATTATTTCACTACATTTCCCTCCTGTCTGTGTCCTCGAGATTATTTACATCTATTGTATCTATCTGGTTGCTGACTGATGTCACGTTGATATTTTTGTGTTGTTGTCATTGGTTCTGTTTTTGTGATGGATTACACTTATTGATCTGCATATGTTGAACCAGCCTTGCATCCCATGGATAAAGCCAACTTCATTGTGGTGGATAAGCTTTTTGATGTGCTGCTGGATTCAGTTTGCCAGTATTTTATTGAGGATTTTCACACTGATGTTCTTCAGGAATATTGGCCTGAAGTTTTCTTTTTTTTGTTGTGTCTCTGCCAGGTTTTGGCATCAGGATGATGCTGGCCTCATAAAATGAGTTGGGGAGGTGTCCCTCCTTTTCAATTGTTTGGAATAGTTTCAGAAGTATCGGGGAAACCCACCCCCAATATTTCAATGTAGGTTCTTTCTATTTTCCGTAAGTGTTGGCTGGTCTGAGAAATAAAGAGAAAGAGTGCAAAGAGAGGAATTTTACAGCTGGGCTGCTGGGGGTGACATCACATAGTGGTAGGACCATGATGCCCATCTGAGCTGCAAAACCAGCAAGTTTTTATTAGGGATTTCTAAAGGGGAGGGTGTGTACAAACAGGGAGTAGGTCACATGCTTTAAGGGGCAAAAAGCAGAGCAAAGATCACATGCTTCTGAGGAAACAGGGCAAGGACAAAATCAGAACTCCCGATAAGGGTCTATGTTCAGCAGTGCACAGATTGTCTTGATAAACATCTTAACAGAAAACAGGGTTTGACAGCAGAGAGCCAGTCTAACCTCAAATTTATCAGGGCTGGGGTTTCCCAATCCTAGTAAGCCTGAGGGTACTGCAGGAGACCAGGGCGTATTTCAATCCTTACCTCAACCACCTGAGACAGACACTCCCAGAGTGGCCATTTATAGACAGCCCCCCAAATGCAATTCTTTTCCTAGGGTCTTAATATTAATATTCCTTGGTAGGAAAAGAATTTAGTGATATCTCTCCTACTTGCATGTCCAATCACAGGATCTCTGCAAGAAGAAAAATACAGCTCTTTTTGCCCGACCCCACACGTAGTCAGACCTTATGGCTATCTTCCCTTGTTCCCTAAAATCGCTGTTATTCTGTTCTTTTTCAAGGTGCACCAATTTCATATTATTCAAACACACATGTTTTACAATCAATTTATACAGTTAACGCAATCATCACAGTGATCCTGAGGTGACGTACATTCTCAGCTTATTAAGAGTTAAAATAAAGACAGGCATAAGAAATTATCAAAGTATTATCTGGGAACTGATAAATGTCCATGAAATCTTCACAATTCATGTTCCTCTGCTGCAGCTCCAGTCGGGCCCTCCATTTTGGGTCCCTGACTTCCCGCAACACAGAATGAATCGTTTCAGCTCCTATTTGTACCTCTGGTAGAATTTGGCTGTGGCATCGTCTGGTCCTGGGCTTTCTTTGGTTGACAGGCTATTAATTACTTTTGTTTTTTTTTTTTAAGACAGGTTCTCACTCTGTCACCCAGGCTGGGGTGTAGTGGCACGATCTCGGCTCACTGAAACCTCCACCTCCCAAGTTCAAGTGATCCTCCCATCTTAGCCTCCCGAGTAGCTGGGATTACAGGCATGTGCCATCACACCCAGCTAATTTTTGTATTTTTAGTAGAGACGGAGTTTTGCCATGTTAGCCAGGCTAATCTTGAACTCCTGGCCTCAAGTGATCCACTCACCTTGGCCTCCCAAAATGCTGGGATTACAGGTGTGAGCCACTGAGTCTGGCCTCATATTCATATTCTTGTGGGAATACTTATACCACAAGAGTGGGCAAACACTACAAATCAGGGCTTTCCCCACCTCCTCTAGAGCCTGTTGTTAAGCATCTGCCAGCACACCATGGAGCTGGCCTGCTTGTCAGAGTCTGAGGATGTGGAGTGTGGTCTTTAAGGAGGACGGAAGCAAGAGCTGAACTAGGAGCAGCAGGGTTGCCGGATGCTGCTGCAGGCTGAGCTGAGGGAGGAGACCACAGATGGACAGGGCCAGGCCTGCTGGCATTAGCAAATGCCATTGGCTGCATTTGTTGAGGACTGGAGTTTTGCCAGGTGCCTGTAAGGGAAGAACAATGGGGAGAGGGAGTTTAGAATGGAAAGAGTTAGTGCTTGGCACTGGAGCATGGATTTGAGATGGAAAGGGAGAGATATGAAGAAACAGGGATTGAGGGATGGGGACAGCATGGAGGTGTCCAGGGCCTGAAAGTCCCAAAGAGCCAGAGGAACAGTGTGTCACAGGTAATAGAGCTGATCTGCTAGAGTGGAGGCTGCAGTCAGGTGCACAGCTGAATGTGTTGCTTCCTGGCAGGCAGGTGGCCCCTCCAGGTGCACAGCATGGTCGCCACTGGTATGGGCTGAGGCAGAAGGAGGAGAGGGCCCTGAGGATAAGGAATGAAGGAGATGGCCGGGCGCGGTGGCTCAAGCCTGTAATCCCAGCACTTTGGGAGGCCAAGACGGGCAGATCACGAGGTCAGGAGATCGAAACCATCCTGGTGAACACGGTGAAACCCCGTCTCTACTAAAAAATACAAAAAAACTAGCCGGGCGAGGTGGCAGGCTCCTGTAATCCCAGCCACTTGGGAGGCTGAGGCAAGAGAATGGCGTGAACCCGGGAGGCGGAGCTTGCAGTGAGCTGAGATCCGGCCACTGCACTCCAGCCTGGGTGACAGAGCGAGACTCCGTCTCAAAAAAAAAAAAAAAAAAAAAAAAAAGGAATGAAGGAGATGAGTGGTCAGGAGCTGGATGGGATGTGTCAAGGCTTGAGGCTGTTTGGGGGCATCATTTAGTGATACTAAATGTCTCTATTTTAATCAATAAGGCTAAAGAACTTGATTGAGAATCTCAACCACCCCAGGGACCAGGCTAAATGTCTCCATTTGCAATTCTTAAATTGTCATAAGAGTCTGAAATGATCAGACTCTTCAGAGGTGTCCCAGATCACAGGACAAAGGACACCCAAGAAAATGAAGAGTGGCTGGGACAGTTCACAGGACCCAACCCAGCTGGCAGCCGCACCCAGCTCCTGGCCTGAGTGGCTGCTCACGGGGCTAATCTGAGAGAGGAGGCTTCAGAGGAAAGGGGTTGTCGACCAGAAGGCAGGGGGTGGGACCAGATCTCAACTAAAAAAGTCTGATCCCTCCAAGGACCCAAATGGGGACCCAAGAAATTCTCTCAGTCGGCCCAGAGAGTGCAAGAATGATGAAGGTTCTTTCAAGTTGCAGAAATCATGTTTTCCTTACTCAAATGTGGATTTGCTATACCCAGCCCAGTGTCTCATATAGAGCAGGTCCTCAATGAATATTTGTATAATTAAGCAAAATTGATTTTAAAGAAATAGGGAGAGTGTGTGTGTGTTTCAACCTATCAGTTGGGGACCTGATATGTTCCCCTTCCAGACAGATTTTAAATTTAAGGGGCATATGTTCTCAGGATCTCCTGGGGCTGTGTCATAGAAAAAAAAACTTAAAAGAAAAAAAAAAAAACTTAAAATGGAGAAGGAAGAAGGTACCAGTACAGTTAACTCTCTAATAGAGGACCCCAGCTCTCAGTTGATGGTTTTCTTCTTCTTCTTTTTGTTTGTTTTGTTTTGTTTTGTTTTGTTTTTTGTTTAAGGAGTGGGGGTTGAGACAGAGAGCCATGACTTTTGAGCAGTCATGATCACAGCTCACTGCAGCCTCCACCTCCCAGGCTCACACAAGCCTCCCACCTCAGCCTCCTGAGTAGCTGGGTCTACAGACGTGTGCCACCACACTGGCTAATTTTTATTATTTTTTGTAGAGATGGCGTCTTACTGTGTTGCCCAGGGTGGTCTCAAACTCCTGGCTCAAGTGATCCCCCTGCTTTGGCCTCCCAAAGTACCGGGATTACAGGTGTGAGCCACCGCACCTGGCCCAGTGGATAGCATTCTATTATCTTCATGGAGAATAGGTGGGAAGAGCCTTCCTTTGCTTCTTAAATGACCCCTGACCCTGCTGTGCAGCAAGTGCAGCTGGCCACACATGTAGCCCTCACTCAACTACTACGACAGCTCTGAGTGCTGGGCACCGTGCTGAGCACTTTCCAAGTAGCTGACTTGCTTCAGCCTCACACAGCACTCAGAGAGGAGGTTATTACCATGTCGTATGTAAATCAGCACCTTCAGGACAGAGAGGCTGCAGGGTGACACCACTGGCCAGGGTGGGCCTGAGCCACCAATCTTCTTTCTATCCTGAGAGCCTGGGCCCACCACCCACCCTTGCCGGCCACAAATGATGGACTATAGTCACAGCAGTTGCCCTTTTCTCATCTGCTTGGAGCTGGTGCCCACCGATCCCTTTGGACAAACACCTGCCCCTCTGGTCACAAAGCCAAATCACTCTTTTGTCCTGTAGGTAGAGGCAGGGCATGGAAAAACCCACAAATTCCACTTTGAAAAGAACTTCATTTTGCAGCAAAGGGAAGGTTGGAGGGAGGAGAGAAGTATAGAAAATGATTCAGAAATAGCTGAACTTTGAAAACCAGAAGAAAAATCTCTCAGGTGCTGGCGGAGAAGTGCAGTTTTAAATGAAGCCATGCCAAGGGACTGAAAAATTGCTTATGAGCAGAGGACACTGGCTCAGGGAGCTGCTGAACTGACAGGGCAGAACTGCTGGGATGACAGTTTGTTCAGCAGCAGCAAAGGAAACTCGAGCACACTCTTTCTTAGTCACTGGATTTCAGGAGGCCACTGAATTCTACAACCACTAAATAACATGACCACAAAATATGATCAATTCCAAATATGATAGCCACTGAGTCCTATGGTGCTGATACCTGAAACTAAATACTAGAATAACTGAATACTACAGACATGAAATACTACCTGTCCTAAATACTACAGTCACTTAATTCTACATCCAAGAAGACTGTAGCAACTGAACGTACATCTCAGACATAAAATACTAATTGTTATGACTCCAGTACACTGGGCTGAAGGAAAATGAGTAACTTTGTTAAAAGAGTAACAGCCTTGGTTGGATGTGGTGGCTCATGCCTGTAAAGGAGCCTGGGAGGCCTAGGAAGGCGGATCACCTGAGGTCGGGAGTTTGAGACCAGTTTGGCCAACATGTTAAAACCCTGTCTCTACTAAAAATACAAAAATTAGCCCAGCGTGGTGGTGCATGCCTGTAATCCCAGCTACTTGGGAGGCTGAGGCAAGAGAATCACTTGAACCCGGGAGATGGAGGTTGCCATGAGCTGAGAACACACCACTGCACTCCAGCCTGGGTGACAGAGCCAGACTCCATCTCAATAAATAAATAAATAAATAACAGCTTTGGTCCCTGAATTCACTTGTTGGCCCTGCAGTCAGTTGGGGCTGGAGAGAGAAGGAAAGGAGAAATGTACGATGAATTCAATTCAATTCCATGCAAGGTCAGAAGCCTCTCTCTCCTTCCTAGAGCCTCCACTGCGTGAGAGCCTTTGTCTGGGCCTTGCAGTCGTCTCACAGTCCCCCAGTCCCTGCCCGAGTCTAGCTTGGGAAGGGGTGTAAAACTGCTTTCCAATGTGGCTGTTTCTTTGACACACAAATCTGATAGCAATGAACTCCCAGAAAGGGCCCCCCAGTCCAGCAAGAGTGGTAGATGCTGGGGGAGGAAAGGAGAAAGGTTTCCAGAAAGAGTGATTGCTGAGCTGAGAATCAACTGGAAGGAGGAGAGAAAAGGTGGCATTCTGGAGAGAAGCACAGAAAGGAGAAATCGCATATGAGTGGCAAAACCTAGCAGAGTTCTATGTTGCTGGAACCTGAAGTTTTAAGTTAGAAGAACAGGGAAATTTGGTCAAGCAAGCATGGACGCAATGGGCAGAGCTCTTAGTGCATCAGGCTAAAGTTGAGCCTTTGTTCCGCAGTTGATGGCCAGCCACCGTGAGGCTTTAGGTCAGGGAGAGGGCGACATGCCTGTTAGGGAGGTGACCCTGGCCAAGGCTGGAGTTTGAGATGGCTGATGTGGAAACCAGGGCACCTGTCCAGGGCAAGGAGATTGAGAATCTGGACAAATGCGCTGGCAACAGGCAGGTCGAGGTGGGGCGGTCTCAGGAATTATTTAGGAGTAACATTTTATACCCTCCCCAAGAATCGGCAGAGCTTGGCCAGTGACATGGCATAGAGGTGAGAGTGGAGAAGTGTCCGACAACCTGAAGCGTCTACTGTGGATGACTGTGGATCGTGGTGCCACAAACTGGAACAGATGATGTAGGAAAAAACTCCAGTGAGCTGGAAAGTGTTTCATTTCCCTGTATTCCTGCATTAAAAACCTCCCTAAAATGTGGCCTTAAATAACAGTTTATTGTTTCTCATGATTGTGTGGGCCAAGAAATGGGCAGGGCTCAGCGGGGCGGTTTTGCTCCACACAACTTTACTTGGGGCCATTCGCTTGGCTGTGCCCAGCTGATGGCTGGGCTGGAAGGTCCATGTGTCCCTCACATGCCCAGCACCTTGGTGCTCCTCCACATGGCCCCTCTCTCTCCAAGTGGCTAGCTTGGGCTTCCTCACAGCATGGTGGTCTTAGGATAGCTGAACTTCTTCAATGGGGTGGCCTCCCAGAGGGTGTATTCTAAGAGTCAAAAGCAGATGCTCTATATCTTCCAAGTCCTAATCTCAGAAATGACACAAAGTGACTCTGCCACATTCTATTGGGTACAAGAAGTCGTTGATCCAGCCCATATTTAAGAAAAGGAGAAACAGCCTCCATCTCTGAGTGGAAGGAGTAGTAAAGAACGTGTGGTCATTTTAACCCACCACAGTGGGTGCTGTGAACACTGTGAGGCGCCACCTAGGTGCCCCTTCAGAATGGAGGCATTTGGTTCCCTGAGGGCGTATTGGCTGCTGTTACCTGGGTCCCTCTCCAGGAACTGTCCTCCCCTAAAGTCACACCCCCTCTCCAAGGAGAGCCACCATCCAGTGACCGGTGGGTGCGGGTGTACCAGAGCCCAGCTCCCAGAGTCTCTTTGGGACCATTCTGAAGGATCATCTCAGCTCTAGGGCTGTGGGACCGGCTGATGGCTCTGTGTGTCAAAGTTCAATTTCTCCCTCTGCCTGGTCTGCTTTCCTCACTCCCTTCAGATGCTGCTCCCGAGTCCTCCCCAGTCATCTCCTGCACTTAAATGCACCTCCCAGCATTTGCCAAGAACCTGCCCAAGGCTAAGGAATCTGACCTCCACCAAGGGGCTGAGCTCTGACTGGGTGTGTAGTGGTTGGACAGCTTCTGGAATAGGCAGAGCCTCTGCAGTGGGCAGGGTTTGGGAGGCTGGAGGCTGGAGTCTGAGGGAGACATCTGGGCCTGTGATGGAGTCAGTAGAGTAAGGGGATCGGGAGGCTGAGGTGAAAACCACGTGAACATTTACTCAAACAATCTGCTAATGTTTTTGTTTGTTTGTTTTTTTGTGTGTTTGTTTTTTGAGACACAGCCTCACTTTGTTGCCCAGGCTGGAGTGCAATGGCATGATCTCAGCTCACTGCAACCTCAGCCACCTGGGTTCAAGCAATTCTCCTGCCTCAGCCTCCTGAGTAGCTGGGGTTACAGGTGCCCGCCACCACACCCAGCTAATTTTTGTATTTTTAGTAGAGATGGGGTTTCACCATGTTGGCCAGGCTGGTCTTAAACTCCTGACCTCAAGTGATCCTCGCACTTCGGCCTCCCAAAGTGCTGGGAATACAGGTGTGAGCCATGCGCCCAGCCGAAATCCGCTAATGTTAATTATCCGGTTGTTTCCAATTTTCATTATTATAAATATAATACATGGCCTGATACCTAAATTCTTTCATTCACAGCTCTGATCACTTTTTTTCCCTCATATTTTTAGAGACAAGGTCTCACTAGGTCTTGCTAGGCTGGTCTTGAGCTCCTAGACTCAAGCAATCCTCCTGCCTCAGCCTCCTGAGTAGCTGGAATTACAGGTGTGCACCACTGCACCTGACTGTGATTCCTTTTTTAGTGAAATATTTTGAGTGAAATGATTCATCGCTTGAGTGAAATGATGAATTAAAGAATATGAGCATTCTTGAGGCTACCAGGATTTTCCAAGGCCCCTTTGCACACCACATTTACACGGCATTCTCCTGCAGTCAAATTCCCTAAATTCACAAGAGGCCTGATTTAGGGAAGTTCACTGATTCAGCTGGAGAGTTAATTATTCATTTGAATTGGTTTGTGCAAAAAGCTCCAGAGAGCCCACAAGAATAAATTGAAAAGCTATTAGAACTAACAGGCAAATTTAATAAAGTGGCTGGATGCAAAATTCAATAGCTTCCTCATCAACTAGCAATAACCAATTAGAAGATATAATGGCGGTGGGTGGACGGGGGAGCAGAGATAGCAACAACAATAACAAAAACACCTCAGATCCACTGCACCAGTGTTAGAAATGGAAACTATCTCTTATAACTTTGTAGACTTTTTGAAAACCCATGAAACAATTAATTAGATGGGAAATCATGCCATGTTCCCAAAGGAAAGGCTGCATGTGCTCTAGAGTTGACCTGCAGGTTGAACACAATCCAATTAAAAGTCCAAGGAGATTTGCTGCTCTGTTGTTGTTAAGCATGCCACAGTTATTCTAAAGTTTACTCAGAAGAAATACATAGGCAAGAATAGCTGAAAAAACAATGTGAAGATGAATGAGGAGGAATTTTGCCTTATCAGATATTAAATATACAATAAAGCTAAAATAATGAAAATAGTGTAGCCGTGATGCAAGAATTAGCAGACACATCAGTGAGGTCATATCTACAAGCAGGAGTTCGTGTACAAGAGGCTAGCGTCTAATGAAGATGGAATCACGCTGCTCTGAGGCGAGGTGACATTATTTGGTAAGTGGTATAGAGAAAATTGGTTAACGATTTGGGGGGAAATACTCTCACATCTCACATTCAAATAAGTACATTCCACGTGGATGAAAGAGTTAAACGCTGTTATGGGTTGAACTGTGCCCATAAAAAAAAGATAAGTTGAAGTCCTCACCCCCAGCACCTCAGAATGTGACTTTATTTGGAAATAGTTTCATTCCAGATGCAATTAATTATGCTAAGTTGCGGTCATAGGAGAGTAGGGTGGGCCCCTAATCCAATATGACTTACATGCTTATAAGAAGATGGCATGTGGAGACAGAGGCAGGGACTGGAGCTCCACTCTGCTACCAGCCAAGGAAGTCTGGGGCTACCAGAAGCTGGAAGTGGCAAGGAGCGATCTTTCCTTTATGAGTTTCAGAGGTCGAGGCCCTGCTGACCCTTGATCTCAGACTTCCAGCCTCCAGAGCTGTGAGACCAACATTTCTGTTGTTCTAAGCCACCCAATTTGTGGCACTTTGCTACAGCAGCCCTAGGACACTAATACAAATGTCTAATTATAGAACCATGTTAAAAATTCAGAGGAGGCCGGGCGCGGTAGCTCAAGCCTGTAATCCCAGCACTTTGGGAGGCCGAGACGGGCGGATCACGAGCTCAGGAGATCGAGACCATCCTGGCTAACACGGTGAAACCCCGTCTCTACTAAATATACAAAACTAGCCGGGCGAGGTGGCGGGCGCTTGTAGTCCCAGCTACTCTGGAGGCTGAGGCAGGAGAATGGCGTAAACCCGGGAGGCGGAGCTTGCAGTGAGCTGAGATCCGGCCACTGCACTCCAGCCCGGGCGACAGAGCGAGACTCCGTCTCAAAAAAAAAAAAAAAAAAAAAAAAAAAATCAGAGGAAAAAGAGGTAAAAAAAAAAAAAAAAAAGTATATACTGTACTTGCAAAAGCAGTAAGAAACTTTGGGAATGATAGCAAGAGGAGTCTAAAAAATTTAAAAAATAAAACATTTTTTAAAAGCAGTAAGAACTTTATAAGCATAAAAGCAATGGAAAAAATCCAAAAGGAAAATCAAACTTTATATGAAAAATAGGTTTACCAAAACTAAAAGGTAAACAGCAAACTTGGAAAATGACAACATTGCCACTATTCTTTTTTTTTTTTTTTCTTTGAGACGGAGTCTCGCTCTGTCCCCCAGGCTGGAGTGCAGTGGTGTGATCTTGGCTCACTGCAAGCTCCGCCTCCTGGGTTCACACCATTCTCCTGCCTCAGCCTCCCGAGTAGCTGGGACTACAGACACCCGCCACCACGCCTGGCTAATTTTTTGTATTTTAGTAGAGACGGGGTTTCACCATGTTAGCCAGGATGGTCTCGATCTCCTGACCTCATGATCCACCTGCCTCGGCCTCCCAAAGTGCTGGGATTACAGGCGTGAGCCACCGCACCTGGCCCCGACAACATGGCCACTATTCTTAATGAGTAAGGAGAACCTTAAAACCCCACTGGAAAATTGGGTGAAGAAGACTAGGCAAGGTGGCTCATGCCTGTAATCCCAGCACTCTGGGAGTCCGAGGTGGGCGGATCACCTGAGGTCAGGAATTTGAGACCAGCCTGACCAACATGGAGAAACTCTGTCTCTACTAAAAATACAAAATTAGCTGGGCGTGGTGGCACATGCCTGTAATCCCAGCTACTCAGGAGGCTGAAGCAGGAGAACTGCTTGGACCTAGGAGGCAGAGGTCGCAGTGAGCCGAAATCATGCCATTGCACTCCAGCCTGGACAACAGGAACAAAACTCTGTCTCAAAAAAACAAAAGAAAGAAAATTGGGTGAAGAAAATAGACAATTCACACAGAATATACATGACTATAAACATAAAAAAGATCCAACCTTGCTAGTAATCAAATCCATATAAATAATTTTTTGCCTTTCAAATTAACTTAATCATGATAGGGTACAGTAAAACTTGTATCCTTGTATCCACCTCCATGATACCATACATGGTATACATTTCTATAATATTTAGAATATAATCTGGTGCTATGTATAAAGAGGCTTTTTAAAATTCATACCCTTTGACTCAGTAATTCTCCTTCTAAAAATCTATCTTAAGGAATTAATTAGAAAGTTAGGCCAATGTTTATCTACAAAGATATTCATCGCTGGACAGTGACTCATGCCTGTAATCCCAGCACTTTGGGAGGCTAAGGCAGGAGGATCACTTGAGCCCAGGAGTTTGAGTCCAGCCTGGACAACAAAGGGAGACCCCTATCTCTACAAAAAATGAAAAAATTAGCTGGGCGTGGTAGCACACACTTGTGGTCCTAGCTTCTCGAGAGGCTGAGGTGGGAGAGTTTGAGGCTGGCAATGAACTATGATTGCATGACTGCACTCCAGCCTGGGTGACAGAGCAAGACTCTATCTCAAAAAACAACAACAAAAAGATGTTCATCCCTTCATTATTTATAGTAATGAAAAATTAGAAACTGCCTCAATGTCTAAAGGGAATCATGGCACATCCATGTGATGTTAAATTATGCAACCATTAAAGGTGGTGATTTCATTGTATTTAATGACACGGAAAATACAATTAAATGACATGGAACATTACACATATTTAATATTACATGGAACATCGATGTAATGTTAAATTATGCAACCATTAAAGGTGGTGATTTCATTGTATTTAATGACATGGAAAATACAATTAAAATGTAAAATTAAAGAGCTCAGTATTATATGCATAGTATTATTAACCAAATTTTATAAAACACATATCTACAGGGGAAAAAAAAGTGTTAAAATAGCCAAAATACTTATTGTTTCCTCTGGATACCATGATTTATAGATGGTTTTGTTTTCATTCCAGTAAAATATATATAACAAAATTTACCACTTTAACCATTTTTTAATATATAATTCAGTGGCATTAAGTACATTCACAATATTAGGTAACCCATCACTACTATAATTTTCCAGAATTTTTTCTTTCATCTTCCAGGACTTTTTCATCTTCCCACACTGAAACTCTGTACTCATTAAACAATACCTCCCTCCCCATTGCCCTTTACCCTCAGCCTCTGGTAACCTCTATGGTACTTTCTGTCTCTCACAAATCAGCCTAGTGTAGGTATTTCATACAAGTGGAATCATATTATATTTTACCTTTGTCTGGCTTATTTCACTTAGCACAGTGTTTTTAAGGTTCATCCATGTTGCAGCATGTATCAGAATTTCATTCCTTTCTATGGCTGAATAATGTTCCATTTTACATAACTTAAATACCCCATTTTGTTCATCCATTCATCTGTTGATGGACATTTGGGCTGTTTCCACTTTTTAACTACTGTGAATAATGCCAGGAACAGTAATGTACAAGTTTATGTTCACATCCCTGCTTCCAGTTCTTTTGGGTATATACTTAGAAGAGTGAAATTCCTGGATCATATGATATTTCTATTTTTCATTTTTTGAGTAATAGTTGGTTTTAAGTTTTCAAAATTTTCTTCTGTGTTGCGGGAAGTCAGGGACCCCAAATGGAGGGACCCAGCTGGAGCCATGGCAGAGGAACATGAATTGTGAAAATTTCATGGACATTTATCAGTTCCCAAATAATACTTCTATAATTTCTTATGCCTGTCTTTACTTTAATCTCTTAATCCTGTTATCTTCATAAGCTGAGAATGTACATCACCTCAGGACCACTGTGATAATTGTGTTTTCTGTACAAATTGATTGTAAAACATGTGTTTGAACAATATGAAATCAGTGCACCTTGAAACAGAACAGAATAACAGCAATTTTTAGAGAACAAGAGAAGACAACCATAAGGTCTGACTGTCTGCGGGGTCGGGCAAAAAGAGTCATATTTTTCTTCTTGCAGAGAGCCTGTAAGTAGACGTGCGAGTAGGAGAGATATCACTAAATTCTCTTCCTAGCAAGGAATATTAATATTAATACCCCAGGAAAGGAATGGATTCCTGGGGGGAGGGCTATAAACGGCCACTCTGGGAGTGTCTGTCTTATGCGGTTGAGATAAGGACTGAGATACACCCTGGTCTCCTGCAGTACCCTCAGGCTTATTAGGGTGGGGGACTCTGCCCTGGTAAATCTGTGGTCAGACTGGTTCTCTGCTCTGGAACCCTGTTTTCTGTTGTTTAAGATGTTTATCAAGACAGTACATACACAGCTGACCATAGACCCTTATCAGAAGTTCTGTTTTGCCTTTTGTCCTGTTCCCTCAGAAGCATGTGATCTTTGTTCTGCTTTTTGCCCTTTGAAGCATGTGATCTTTGTACCTACTCCCTGTTTTACACCCCCTCCCCTTTTGAAACCCTTAATAAAAAACTTGCTGGTTTGAGCCTCAGGTGGGCATCATGGTCCTACTGATATGTGATGTCATCCTCAGCTGCCCAGTTGTAAAATTCCTCTCTTTGTACTCTTTCTCTTTATTTCTCAGCTGGCCAACACTTACGAAAAATAGAATCTATGTTGAAATATTGGGGGCAGGTTCCCCAATACTTCTGTGTTTTCAGATTCTCTTTACTGAGCACGTATTGTTTTTATAATCAGAAAAAAAAGAACATATTTATTTTCAAATGCCTCCTATTGCTTTTCTTTAAATATACAGAATATATTCTTCACATATAAAGCACAGCTCCTTCAGAGCCAAGCAAAGGATCACTCATTTTCCCCTTAACTGAGAGCAAGGGCTGAGCATGAACAAAATGCCTGCTTTAAAATGAACCCATGGCTGGGCACTGTGGCTCACACTTGTAATCCCAGCACTTTGGGAGGCCAAGGTGGGTGGATCACTTGAGCTCAGGAGTTCGACACCAGCCTGGGCAACACAGCGAAACTCTGTCTCTATAACAAATACACCAAAAATTAGCTGGGCATGGTGGTGTGTGTCTGTAGTCTCAGCTATTTGGAAGGCTGAAGTGGGAGGATCACCAGAGCCCAGGAAGTCGAGGCTGCAGTGAGCTGTGATCACACCACTGCACTCCAGCTTGGGAGACAGAGTGAGACCCTCTCTCAAAAAAAAAAATTTACCCAGATTTGTTTTCATCAGGTATGGTAAGATGACAGACACAGAGAAAACTCTCTTTGCAAGAAGAGTTTGTTACACCGTTCCCAGGAGGAGGGGTATGTCATGCTTTGCAGGGCCACACAGGAGAACTCAGGTCAGCCAGGAAGCAGAGGGGGTGAGGGAAAAGCATGGCCCAGCACCTTTAATGTACTTTCCAGCAGAAAGGCAAGGCAAGGCAGGGAAGCAGGCTTAGCATTGGCTAGTCTATATAACTTTGGCAGGCCCTGGCTATAGGGATGGTCCCTAGTTGTCCCATGCCTGGCCCTGGAGTGATTTAGGGCAAGGGGAATACTGGCTTGGTGTGTCAGAGTTTGATAAAGGAGGTGATTGGGGGTATGGGCTCTGGATTGACTAGTTTACATACGAAAGACACACTCAGTCAAGTTGTTTACTATCTCCCCAAAGTAGCTAGCCCTGGGAGGGGCAGTCTCTCCAGGATAATGCATCATAAAAACAACAACAGCACCTGATTAGTATAATGACATATGTTTCTCTTCACAGCAGTTGGTAATAGCAAAGGTCAGAAACATTTGAATGGGATTTCCATCACATAAAGAACTGGTTACGTAAATTATGGTACACTGATAAAATCTAATGAGCCTCCCTTCAGAGGGAGGCATCCTCATGGCCTAATCCCTTCTAAGGCCCCCATCTCAATACTATCACATTGGCAATAACTTGAATTTTGGAAGGGACACATTCAAACCATAGCAGAGATGTAATCAAATTAAGATGAAGTCATGGGGCTGGGCCTAAACCAATATGACTGGTGTATTTATAAGAAGAGGGAAATTTGGACATAGACCTATAGACACAAGGAGAAGATGGCCATGTGACAATGAGGCAGAGACTGGAGTGATGCATCTATATGCCAGGCAACACCAAGAATTTCCTCAGAAGGAACCAACCTTGCCAACACTTTGATTTTGGACTTCTAGCCTCCAGAACCGTAAGGGGATAAATTTCTGTTGTTTAAGCCACCCAGCCTGTGGTACTTACAGTAGCGCTAGCTGACTAATATAGGCCCTTTCTCGACTTGCCCTAGAAGCCCAGGTTTCCTTGCTACAACCCTGGCAGAGGCTTCGGCACATTTCACCCCCACTCTCTGTGATTGGTTTTCACAAAGAAGCTCAAAGTGGAGGAATGATCTTTGGACATGAAGCCTGAGGACCATGCAAGCTCCTTCCTGCCAGAGGCTCTGTTCTGGGTTCTACCTGGCCTGGACTCTGAGGGCTCTGAGCAGGGGAGGTTTAGAACCCAGCATGGATCAAATATTTGAGACAAGTCAGCACTGATAGCTGGAATGTGAGCTCCCAAGTGGCAGAAGCTCACTCTGCTCAGGACCCTCTGCAGCTCCTGGGGGAGCACAGGCACAGAGGAGTGCACAGTTAATACTCGGTTAATACCAGTTGGCTGAATGAAGGGCAACCTATCTTGAGCCTGACTTTTCTGATCCTTCAATGAGCATGCTAACATCATCCAACCTCTGACCTTGTGGTGAGGATCAAAGATATTAATGCCCACTATACGCTTTTTATGATGCCTGGAAGCAACTGCTATCAATACTGCGCCATGCTTTAGTAAAGAAGGCTGTTCCCTTAGAACAAAATTGGCAAGTGGGTCTCACCTCCCACACTGACTCCAATTGTTGGGTGCGGTTGCATGGATTGATGTCAAAAGCCTCCCGAGGCCCAGTGGGCCAGATGCAGGGGCTGTCATGATCCCTTAGCAGTGTTTGCTCTGGAAAAGGAGGAACAGGGGCCCGGGTGCCATCTCCTCACAGCGCTCCACCCCTAGGGCCTGCTTAAATGACACAGCCAGCTCCTCAAGAGAGAAAAGACACATTCTCTTTCTGCCTGCAGTTGTGAGGGAAGAAGGGGCACCAAGGAGGGTGGGTCACCCCAGGAGCAGAGACTGGCTCATATCCTGGTATCCCTGCAGAGGCTGGAGGTGGGGCCAGTGCCACATGAGGACATGCAGCCTTCCCAGGATTCTGGTGTGTGTTCCCACCCCTAGCAGAAGAGATGTGGAAATTAGCCAATCACCCTGGAAGTGGGCAACCAGTCTTTCTCCCCTTTCCTGTGAATTCACTCAGGACACTGGGGACAAAAGGCATCACAGACCCTATCTCCCGTGCTCTTTTACAATGGCTATTTCATTTAGTACTAGGGCCTTTTTGCCTCTATTTTATAAATGAGCAAAGAGGACTGGAGGTTCTGAGTGATTTGTCCAGGGTCATCCTCTGTCCTTTGGCTTTTACCTGTGTCACTGCAGCCTCTGGGGAGATGGCTGTGAAAGTGGGCAAAGGGTGAGTTTCAGCTTCACGGGGCTGCAGCATCAGCAGCCTCTCTTGCCTGTCCGTCAGCACTGACAGGGGCAGCACCTGGCCTGACACAAGGCTCTCTGCTTCTTGCCCTCAGGACTTGCAGTCTCTTGGGAGGAGACTCAGTCTTTCTCTCGGTTCCTGCTTTTGTCCCTCACCTTCCTAGAGTAGCTCAGATCAGTTCACACTCCTCTACCCCAGACTACCCAGGAAAGGACATGATCCCTCATTAAGACCCAGCTATTGCCTAAGGGTCACTGAGGGCCTCAAAACCCAGAGGTTCTGTGGCAGGTACCTGGGAGCCCACTTGGCAGGCCTTGCCCTGGCCCAGACATCACAGACTACTTTCACTGCACTGGCTATTAAGTGCCTGCTCGCTACTAGGGATTCCTTGGGGGTGGCCAAGAAAAGGAAAGACACCCCCACAGGGAGGATGGGCCCAGAAACAGACTTTCCATGGCTCTGATGAGGGGTCCTGAGAGGGGTCCTGGGTACTCTATCGAAGTGCAAGTCCCTGAATCTGTGTCCCAAGCTCTGAAAATGCAAGAGGTTTGGGGCAAATAGTGAGTGTCCTGTCACTGAAGGTCTGCAAGCAGTGGGGTGAGGGACTGCTTGCCTCCCACAGATTTCCCTTCTGTCTCTTCTTCTGGGCCTCTGGGCCTGAGACAGGCATTTTACCTGATAAGATCATCCTCAGCACATGCCTGACACATAGTAGGTGCTTGGTAATTGTTAGCTGTTGTTATGAACCATTACGTGAGTTTAGAGTCCCCATCCTATTGCAGAGAGGGAGAGAGCAGAGACAAATGGTGATTCTAAGAACCTGTCCCCTTCCCTGGGACGCACTCCAGTGGCTGGTCGCCAGTTGCACCCACAGGTGGCTGGCTGCGGGCAGGAGAGCTGGGCTCATTCGTGCTGGCAGCTGTCCCTGCAGATGAGGATCAAGGGTATGTGACTGCCTGAGCAGCCACTTCAATCCTAATGTCCCTTTAATAGCTCTCGTCAAATTGCCATGGCTCTCCCCAGAGATTTTCATGGCTATGGAAAATAAATAGCCATTATCTGACCTCCAGGGGAATGAGGATGTCTTCAGAATTCGGGGAAAAGCAGTTATAAAACTGAATAGAGCCAGCCCACCCTTTCCCTATTAGGAACTTCTAAGGGAGTCCTAGCTACTGCCTAGGAAATCACAAAATAAATGTATTCACTCCTCAAACTCTCTTTTCACCTATTAGTATGTATATAAGTACATTTGGCTTGTGGTAGATCAGGAGAGAGAAAAAACAACTACAAAAATATGTAATGATTAGTTTAATTTGTCCTGGGGTAGTGGGGAAAGAAGCTGATCAAGTAAAGGGTTTAATCTTTTTATTATTATTATTTTAGACAGGGTATCACTCTGTTGCCGGAGTTGGAGTGCAGTGGTATAACCATAGCTCACTGCAGCCTCAAACTCGTGGGCTCAAGCAATCCTCCTGCCCCAGCCTCCCCAGCAGCTAGGACTACAGTGTACACCACCATACAAGGCTAATTTTTAAATTTTTGGCAGTTTCACTATGTTGCCCAGGCTGGTCCTGAACTCCTGGCCTCAAGGGATCCTCCCATCTCAGCCTCCCATAGTGTTGGGGTTACAGGTATGAGCCATCAAGCCCAGCTGGAAGTTTTAAAAACATTTCAACATTCAAAGAATGTGAGAATGAAAATGCCCTTCCTTTTCTTACCACCTAATTTGGAAAAGAGAAACTATTTTTTTAATCCCAAAAACATTTGGTATAGCTGGCAAAAAGTGTTCTGTTCTTATACATGAGACAGTTCCTGAAATAGGCCCTAGAAACAGCATTCAGGGCCAAGTGGGACCTTGCTCTGGTACTAGCTCAGGTGGCCAAGGGATTTCAGGAGAGGGTCTGGACTTCCCCACATCCTGCTTTCATCAGCTGTAAGACTAGGTGGTGACACCTGCTTCTCAATGACCTTCACCAGGCTTGCTGGGAAGGTCATCTAAGAGACGTGAAAGGGTGCTGAAGATGCAAAAGCCTAAGCCAGGCAGTCCTCCTTGGCCTCGCCTCATGGAAAGGGGCAATGCCCCAGCCCAGCACACAACCAGGGCCTCGTGATGACTATTCTGCAAAACTGATCCTTGGCTGGTCCTCTCTTGCCAGGATAAGATTGTGCAAAGCCCCACCCACAGGCAGCTGCTCCAGGTGTGGTTTGAGGGCTCAAAATTCCTTCCAACTAAAAGTATCTTTCCATCCCTGTTGGTATAGTGGTTAGGGGAAAAAAAATTAAAAGAAAATAAACAATGTATTTTCCACGTCAAGATGCCTGAACTTCCCCTAACAGCTGTCACTTTGAGAAGCCATAAGAGAAAGTGCCAGGTCTCCATAGGTCATAATTTTTACCAGGCAGGGTCAACTTCCTCTATTAACACCCATGCACATATCAGAAGCTACCCATGAAAGGCCAAGAGCCTACAGCAAAGCTCTCATGACTGGAAAGTATTTAAGCATAAGGAACAGAATAGTTTCGAGGGAAGGGTAAGAGAGCCTGGAAGGCTGGGCAGAACACTACTTGGACAACTGAAAAAGGAAGTGGGGACATCCCAAAGAGTGGGCTGGCCACTCCCAGAACCTGTATGAGCAGGAAACAAAAAGCATTTATGGCTGGTAAATGCTTAACAACTGGCTCTCTGGGATAAAAATGTACATATGTACAGAAATTTATTATAAATTTCATTGATAAAAAGGATGCACAGCACATAATTTATAAATAATAAAATATACAATGCCATTTATTGTAATTCTAGAAAAGCTTTTCACAGAATGTTTTTGTTGATTTTTGCTGACTCTTGTATCCAACTTGTTTGCAATTCAACCATGATATGACACAATCACACTACAAATAAATGTTTGTTACTATATGATTCAGCAAAGCAGTCACTCATTTCATGGAATGGATATGGGCTGTTAGTCAGTGGAAAGACACATGAGATGGTTCAGTGCTAACTCACCCTTCTGACAGAAAATGCCAGAAAGTTTCCATCCCATTGACAGGCTTGGAGTCTTGAGTACCATCTGGGTGGGTGGAGCCGGCACTGGCACGACACCTCTCCACTGCTATCCTGACGGTTGTGGGGCATGTGCTTCCCAGGGCCACTTGCCAAGCCGGGGAGGTTCTCTATGGTTTGGTGAGGGAGGCTACTTTCAGATTTCCAGTGGACACTGCTGGCCTGGATGGGGCTGAGGGGCTCTGCCCCTGAGAGGTGTTCTTCACTTTGTGGCATTACCTTTCTGAAGTACAGCAGGCCTGCTTTGCTCCACAGAATCCTGCTGCAGAGCTGAGGGCTGGATAACTTCACGTTCTCTGGCAACTGATGGCCACTGTAGTACTGGAGGAGGGATGTATGTCAGGGCACTTTCAAAAGTATGTTATTAGAAAGTTGTGCATCATGGCCGGGTGCGGTGGCTCACACCTGTAATCCCAGCACTTTGGGAGGCTGGGGCGGGTGGATCACCTGAGGTCAGGCGTTCGAGACCAGCCTGGCCAACACTGTTGAAATCCCATCTCTACTAAAAATACAAAAATTAGCTGGGCGTGGTGGCGCATGCCTGTAATCCCAGCTACTCCGGAGGCTGATGAAGGAGAATCGCTTGAACCTACCGGGTAGAGGTTGCAGTGAGCTGAGATGGTGCCACTGTACTCTAGCCCTGGGAAACAGAATGAAACTCTGTCTCAAAAAAAAAGACAGACAGAAAGTTGTGCATCAATCCTGTCATCTCACTGTAAATAGCATAAGAACAATGTTCTGGCCCCTCCCTCCATTTGAGGTGCCAGGTTCTATGACAGGGTCTTCCCCACCATGGACCAGAATACAAGATAGCATTTTTTCTGCAGTAGTATCCAAAGCAAAAACTTCATCAGAAGGATGGCATTGGAGTCTCTTTCAGCTGAAAAGTGCGTGCAGACAATTGAGTGTCAGATCCAGGGGAGAGGAAAAGACGGAGGAGAACTGGGGAGATAGGTCGAGAGTAAGGAGATGAAGGGACATTTGAGAATCTGAATTTTTTCTTTTTTTTTTTTTTGGTAGAGATGGGATCTTGCTATGTTGCCCAGGCTAGTCCTGAACTCCTGGGCTCAAGTGATTCTCCCACTTTGACCTCTCAAAGTGCCAGGATTACAGGCATGAGCCCCCATGCCAAGTCCAGGGAACCTGTTTCTCACAGCTGGGTTTCTTGCACATCCAGACTTCATGATCCCTTCCTGTGCATACAGACTGGGAGTCCTTTGGGTAGCAGGAGGACAGGAATGGGATTGGCTTTGGCCATGGGGCAGATTAAGCAACATCTGAGGGGACTTGCTAGTGGACCAAGGCCCAGACCACAGTGCAGGGGAGAGGGAGAAAAGGGGTAGAAGAGTGACAGGAACTGACATTTTTTGAGCAGTTACTATGAGGAATAAAACTGGGCAAGAAAGAGAAAATACATAAAACAAGGACAGGTTGTTCAGCATCTCTTCAGGAGATGACTGTCTGGTACTTCCTTTACCACCATTATCCTCAATCACCAATCACTAAGCACAGCCATGTACCAGGCCTGGGGACTGGGACTATGGGAGCTAGTTCTTATAGGAGGCTGATGATCTACCTGGGAAGGCAAGACCTAAAGAAATGACAAGTAAGCCACAACGGCATATGCTTTGTCGAACGAGAGGACACCAATCAGTAAGTGTGCCAGGGACTTAGAGGAAGGGGTCACAAGCCCTGGGATGGCTGACGTACCCAGGGAGATGTCGGGCCTTGAGCCAGAACTTGAGTGCTGGATGGCACTTGAGTGGAAAGGAGGGGCAGAGAGACTGTCCAGATTGGAATGGACAAGGCATAGCAGAAAGTACATAGATGGTATACTCAAGGCACTGTGAACAGCAGTTTATTATTATTTTTTCCTTCATCCTGTCTTCTGGGGTCCTTAGGAAATGACTCTGTTGTCCTTCACAAGCCCAGCTAGGCCCTGGAACAAATGGCCTTCAGCGAGTTCAGCAGTATGAAACTCCTACTATGAGTAAATCAATGTTGGGTATTGTGGGGTATGTGGAAAGGTGAAAAAAAAATAGTCCCTGCCTTCAAGGACAAGAAACGATTTTCCCTTTATCAAATGTCCAGGGAAGGAGACTGTGAGATGACACTGTGGCAGTGAAGTCTCACATCTGATAAAAGGCAGTGGGCTCTGGGCAGCGTGGACAAGTTTAAGAAATACTGGATTTGCCATCTATCAAGATGCTCCATTTGGGGGTGGTCCAAAAGGTCTTTCAGTGACTCAGCAGTCCTCTTCTCAGAAGTGGTTCCCAGTCTGTGCCTTCCAATCTTCCCAGTATATTCCTTTATCAGCACAAAAACTCATGTACAGCCAATGACCAGTCCAGAATCAGATGCCAAAGTAATCAGACTATACCAGTAGCTCACCCCACATCTGGTCACTGAGTAAGACGTCACAGACTCTGCAAATAATTCTGGAAAGGAAGAGGTACCAGGACAAGAACGAAAGAACCAACACAAGGAAGTAAATAACTTCTAAACTGGTCAGCCTTGGACAAAAGGAAATCTGGAAATCTCGACTTGGCCTGAGAGAAACCTCATCCTAGCCCTTAAAGTGCCAATTAAGGCTGAGTTGAAAAGGAGTTGGGCATCACCAGAGACAAACTGCAAACAAACTTAGCTTAGGCACCCACAGTGTGATGATGTGGTTATTTCCATGAAGGAGCAGTCTATGGAGAAGTGCAGGAACTTTCAAAGCTGCACGGGCAGAGCTGCTTCTTGTATGACAGAATTGGTAGCTGCCTGTCACTTCACAGTGGGTCACACAAATATGAAGCAGAGAACTGGCTGTGTGGGTCAGCCGGAGGGCTTAAGATTGCAGATTCTGGGGAATCAGCACTCACTGTGACACATGTGATCCTCTGTCTCCTCAGACAACTGAAGGATGATGAGAGCCTTGACCTTCTGGGCTCCGAATTTCTAGTTGGAAAACTTCTTTTCAAGACAAAAACATGCCAAAGTACATTTCAAAGTATTTCGAAGAATGAATCACATGCCCTAACTTTGTAAGAGAGGAAGGCACAGATCTCATTTTTGTGACAGGTGAAACATAATCCTTGCCACAGGTTAACTCCAGAAGAAGGAATTATACAGCTGAACAGAGCAGATTCTTAGAAACTACAAACCAACCAACAAACAAATGAGGCAAAGAACAGCTGTACATTATCTTAAGATTCCTTATTTAAAGGTTGTATCTCTAAGCCAGGCTATTATGTAATCAAGCAGGAAAGTACTACTAAAACTTGGTAGTTTTGACTGGTGGCCTTGTCTTGGATGTTAACAAAAAATTTGCTGTTGTTTTTCAAAATAATAGAGATGGGGGTCTCACTGTGTTGACCAGGTCGGTCTCGGACTCCTGACCTCAAGCAATCCTCCTACCTCCCAAAGTACTGCAATCACAAGTGTGAGACTCTGTGTCCACCTGTTGTTTTTTAACCAAACAGCCTGTAACTCAGCTTTTGTGTTAATTCAAAAAACTCCATTTCCTGACACATCAGGCCCTGAAGTGAAGGAGAAGTGAGTACCACTCTCACTGCACTAAAATTCCAAAAGCAAGGGGTCAATGGAGCTGACCAAATAACCCATGGTAAGGTGTTCCAAAGGAAGACACCATATATGGAATTTGACTATTAAGAAAGGGAAGATATATAAAGAACTCATATAAAGAACTCTTTAAAGAACTGTGCAACAGCTCTCCAAGCAAGTGAATGAGGTTTTAACATACTGAGTTACTCAAGTTGTTATCAGAAATATTTGGATCTAAGAGAATCTGGCAATGTTATCTGAATGAACATCAATTTTGATCTATCCTAAGAGTTAAGATATATTTTTGAATGTTAAAGATATTTCTGTACTAGGAAAAAAAGGGTGGTGAGCAGATGGAGAGCTGGCCAAGGAAAAACGGATCAACTGACTGGCAGGTTATAACTATTCTGACACCCTTAATAAAGTCCCTTACTTCCTCCGTGCTGTACAGACCAGGCTGGGAAAGACATGTTGCCAGGCTATTGTAAGAATGTTTGACAGCCCAAGTCATGTCTTGAGGTGAACTTGGAGATAAATCACCTGTCCTTTCGATCTCTCCAAAGGTTTAAATATTTCCATGGCCTCTCCTTCATCCATTTCTACACCAATCAAAGGCATTTCAGAGCATTCATGGGTTCCCCAAGATATTGCAATGAAATAACCATGTCTCTACCAGGTGCGGTGGCTCACGCCTATAATCCCAGCACTTTGGGAGGCCGAGGTGGGCAGATCACAAGGTTAGGAGTTTGAGACCAGCCTGGCCAACATGGTGAAACTCCATCTCTACTAAAAATACAAAAATTAGCTGGACGTGGTGGCAGCACCTGTAATCCCAGCTACTTGGGAGGCTGAGGCAGGAAAATCGCTTGAACCCAGGAGGCAGAGGTCGCAGTGAGCCAAGATCACGCCATTGCACTCCAGCCTGGGCGACAGAGGGACACTCTGTCTCAAAAAAAAAAAAAGAAAAAGAAAGAAAGAAATAACCATGTTTCTAGCTCAGCAGTGGTTCTGTCAAAGCATTATTTGTAACACTCGACTAGACTAAAGAATCAAGAATTTTGGGTTACACTCCCAACTTTGTCTCTTGCCTACCGAGTACTGTTTCTTCCTTTCCTACCTTATTTTTTTCATTCAACAAATATTTATTCAATATTTACTATATGCCTGGGTCAGTACTAGGCACTGTGTCTACAGGAGTGAATAAGAGGGATAAAGTCCCTCTCACAAAGCATACATTCTAACTGGAGAGACAAATGATTTCAGATAGAGATTAGTGCTAGAAAGAAACAAATGATTTCAGATAGAGATTAGTGCTAGAAAGAAACAAATGATTTCAGATAGAGATTAGTGCTAGAAAGAAACAGGGAAGCAGGCCACCACATGTGATGGCTCACGCCTGTAATACCAAGACTTTGGGAGGCCGAGGAGGGCAGATCGCCTGAGGTCAGGAGTTCAAGACCAGCCTAGTCAACAAGATGAAACCCCATCTCTACTAAAAATAGAAAATTTAGCCAAGAATGGTGGCGTGCGCCTATAGTCCCAGCTACTTGGGAGGGTGAGGCGGGAGAATCGCTTGAACCCGGGAGGTGGAGGTTGCAATGAGCTGAGACAGTGCCACTGCATTCCAGCCTGGGTGACAGAGCAAGACTAACTCAAAAAAAAAGAAGAAACAGGGAAGCAGAATTCAGTAAGGGGGCAAGATAGAGGGGAGGGGAAGAAAAGCCCCACTTTAGATAGTCTGGGAAGAGCTCCAGGAGGAGGCGACAACTAGTGAAGATCTGAGTCACAAGTAAAAGATGCAAAGGAAAAACTCTCCAGGCAAAGGGAACAGATACAAAGGCTCTGAGGTGGTCAAGAGTCAAGAGATGGAAGGAAGGACTGTGTAGCCAAAAGTGAATGAAGAAGAGAGTGGATAAAGACAAGCAGAGGTGATAGGGCTGGAGAGCCCAGGGAATCAAATGTTATAGGAAGACAAGATTTCAATCAAAGTGAGATGTCAAACCCTTGGAGTTTTTTAGTAGGTGTGAAGCCATCTTAAGGGGCAGACTTAATGAGGATCAGGTGTCCTCACTAAGGAGGCCTTAGAGAGCTAGTGGGTACGATGAAAAAGGAGGTGCTCTATGAGAGAAATGCAGGTCATCACTAACCAGGCTAGTGTCTTTAGGCCACTGCAGACCAATTCAACTGGAAATCCCCTCATTTGACAAACACGTAAGTGCTGCTCTCTGCCAGGTCCCACCTCCCCCCATTCTTTTCCAAGTGTCTCTGCCTGCAGTGATTAGGTTAGAAAGCATTTTTCTCTGCTGTCACTTAGTTCCTGCAGTGTGTAAGACTATAGAGCTGAATTAGGACTGTCAAAGGATATTCATACATAATAAAGGAGTCACACATATTAGAAATGACATTGTTACTAAAAAGCCACACAGTATCTCATTTAGAGAATACGCTTAACAAAATATACATCTTAAAAATTCAGCACTCCAGAATGCTTTTCAATTGTTTCCATTTGAGAAATAAAGAACAAAAATTGGTAATAATTATAGACACAACTTCATACAATAATCTGGATAATATGCAAGAAGCATCATGATGTCTTTCAGATATTTCTTTGTGGCTAACGAACCACTCATCAAAGGATGGACCAAAGTTCAGATGTACACAGTCCAGGGTGCCTCCCAGCAAAGTGGCAGTGCCCTCGGGGATTTTCTTTCCCTCAGTGAGAGACATGGGAGATGGGGAGGAACCCAGGAGTGTCACTAGAAAGTACACAACCCAGCTTCTTACCCAGCCCGCTGGCATCATCAATTATCAAACCATTTGCTCCTTTTTGCAAGAGGTGCTCCTTTAGAAGGTCCCAATAATTTCTGCTTATATTGTTCGACCAGTTGGTTGAAGCGGGTTTCCGTCTTATTTCCCTTCGCTTTTTTCCTAGATACCTACAAGTGAAAGGATTAGAAACATAATATAATTGATTTCAAAGACTATATATCACCTTACCCTCAGGCCACCCAGGAGAGAAAGTGTGTACAGAGATCATGTCTACCAGAAAGGGGTAGGTTTCTAGAGAGAGACCCTTAGAGAGAAAGGCTCAAACAGAATCATCCACTGGTAAGAAATTAGACCAACAGTGCACAGGGAGCAGGGCCTGACTAACTCCCCTGTCTAACACACTGTGTTGGGGGCTCAAGGGCCTCTCTCACTCTAGCTCCCAAAGCCTCACTTTAGCCTCCAAGCAGATAAGCCAGCACAGAATCTGGCCATTCTTGCTTGCCCATTCCCTCCCCAAGAACACTGCTCACAGGATTTCAGAGATCTATAATATAGTATGGTATAGGTCAGAAACTTCCCAGACACAGATTTCTTGAGTAGGATGGGAAGCTAATGCTGCTTTTACCCTTAAATGAAAGAGACTAGGAAAGGGGAGAAGAAAGCTTGACTTCAAGTATTCAAGAATGTAGGACCACCGTTTACTACTAAAAGGAACTAGGGCTCCTTGGGAAAAATGGCTAATGTCAGGACTGGGGAAGAGGTACCTGAGCTCAGCCTGGACATCCTGCACTAGAAAGCAAGGATATTACCAGACAAACAGGCCACATTAGAAAGACTCAGAAGCCAACCTGCAGGGGCTTCCGCCAGCCTTAGACAGAGTAAGAATAATGACAGTATTTGAAACACATCAAGTATATGAAAAGTCAGGATTTCATAAGACTAAAAAATGAGCCGGTATGGCAACAGCTCATTACTCTGAAAACTAATACAGAGAGAGAGAGAGAGAAAAAAAAAATCAAGCATTTATCCTGTCTTTCCTATACAAATGATATTTTGTGGTAACCAAATAATTGACAAAGGAAGATTTTTCTTTCAAGAGTTCTATTTAAAAATGCAAAAGGAGGCCGGGCGCGGTGGCTCAAGCCTGTAATCCCAGCACTTTGGGAGGCCGAGACGGGCGGATCACGAGGTCAGGAGATCAAGACCATCCTGGCTAACATGGTGAAACCCCGTCTCTACTAAAAATACAAAAAAAAAACTAGCCGGGCGACCTGGCGGGCGCCTGTAGTGAGCAAGACTCCGTCTCAAAAAAAAATGCAAAAGGATAGAAGTTTAAATAATCGGCATTCTGTAACCCATAATGAAATAATGGATCTGGTAACACTCATCAATAATTGCTAAGGCCATTACATGAAAGGTTAACTGGGGACTTCATCAATGGAGGGACAAGGCAGACAATCCTCAAATCTACTGATCAATCTCAGAATCACTAAAAATGGGCAACCAGGTAGTATGTGCCTCAGGTGATGTAAAGAAACACACACACCACCCATGAAATACTCTAGTCAAGAAAACTGAACTTGAGGCTAGGCATGGTGGCTCACATCTGTAATCCCAGCACTTTGGGAGGCCAAGGCAGGCGAATCACCTGAGGTCAAGAGTTCGAGGCCAGCCTGGTCAACATGGTGAAACCCCGTCTCTACTAAAAATACAAAATTAGCTGGGCATGGTGGTGCATGCCTGTAATCTCAGCTACTTGGGAGGCTACTCCGGGAGGCGGAGGTTGCAGTGAGCCGAGATTGTGCCATTGCACTCCAGCCTAGGCAATAAGAGCAAAACTCCATCTCAAAAAAAATTTAAAAAAAGAAAACTGAATTTGATCAAGCTACCAGACCGAACTAACTACCAGGTGACAGGCAAGATGGGGTGTCACAGAGACAAGTTAAATGACACCACAAGGAAGCAAATGGCTAAAAATGTAACACAAATGACCTGGTTTCTCCAATAAATGAATAGCATGGAAAAAAGGGTGGTAAGGGAAAATGGATATTAGAGAAGAAAAAAATGATTTAAGAAATTAAAAACCCAAGTATAATGTGTGGACTTCGGATCCCGACTCATACTAACCAAGTATAAAAACATATTTTCAGGCAATTGGGGAAATTTTAATATGGCTTTAATATATCATTTGTGTAGTAGATGATAAAGGGCTTATTAGTTTCATTAGATATTATAATGGCATAAGGTGTGTGTGTTTAAGGCCTCATCAGTTAGAGATGCAATCTGAGGTTTTTCTGAGCAATGTTTCATTTTCATATGAGACATATTTACATATGAAATGGGCTTTGCTTTAACATACTCTAGTGGGGAAAGCATGTTATGGGCAATACGTAAAACAAGGAGACTGCTGAAACAGAGGAACAGATACATGGAGGTTCATTTTACTTTTTTCTCTCCACTTTTATATTGTATACCTCAACATTCTCTAAAAAGCTACTGTCCTACACAGAAGTCTTTCTTTTTGGGGCAGCTAATCAAGGTACAAACATGGCTACAATCTGGCAGAACCATGCCATACCAAAGCTGAATGTCCTGCAGAACTCACCTGCTCAGAAGATAATTGCTGTTTCTCCTGCTTCCACTGGCTTATCTGGGGCTTTGGCTTTTTGGGATGGATGGGCTTCACTTTGCCTTTGTCCCGCAACCTGAAATAAAATGGCTGAGTGTCACCTTGAGTCCTTCTTCTAATTTGACACCCCTAGGTTCTCTTAGCTCAAGGGATAAAATTCCTCTTTGTACACTGGTCCTTCCCAAGCCCATGATATGTTAAGTCATTCTAAAAAGGGATACTGCAACAGCCCTCTGAAAGCTCAGTATTTGTATACTTAGAACTGCTTGATGTCAGGAGCTTGAGACCAGCCTAGGCAACATAGCAACCCCCTGTCTCTACTAAAATAAAATTTAAAAGTCCCAGCTACTCAGAAGGCTGAGGCAGGTGGATTGAGTCCAGGAGTTCGAGGTTACAGTGTGCTATGATCATGCCATTGCACTCTAGCCTGGGCAACAGAGTAAGACCCTGTGACATGGTTTGGATCTGTGTCCTTGCCCAAATCTCATGTTGAATTGTAATCCCCAATGTTGGAAGCTGGGCCTGGTGGGAGGTGACTGGATCATGGGGATGACTCCTTCATGAATGGTTTAGCACCATCCCCTCAGTGCTGTTCTCATGACGGTGAATGAGTTACCGCAAGATCTGGTTGTTTAAAATGCGCCTTCCCCCTGCTCCTGGCCATGTGAAGTGCAGGCTCCCACTTCACCTTCCACTATGGTTAAGTTTCCTGAGGCCTCCCTAGAAGATAAGCAGCTGCTGTCATGCTTCCTATACAGCCTGTGGAACCATGAGCCAATTAAGTCTCTTTTCCTTATAAATTACCCAGTCTCAGGTACTTCTTTATAGCAGTGGAAGAAATGAATAATACACTGTCTCTAAAAATAAAATAAAATAAATATATAAAATCCCATGGATATCTCAAAAACCTTCGTTTATTTAACAAATATTTTATAAAGATTTATTTTTGTAGAGCACTAATCTGCTGCCCCAAACAGAAACTACCACTGAACCTCAAGTATGTGGCCTCAGCTGGCAGAGATGGCCATCTGGACAACAGGAAGCTCTTTAAAAGAGGAGAAAAGGGGCACAAAAGCCTGCCCTAGGAGGTCTCTCTGCCATTGATCTAAGAGTGACATCTCTGACGGTGTTGAAGACTCACGTGTTAACCCCGTGTGTGGGAATACATAGCACCAAGCATCCTTTTCAACCAAACAAATGCCACGAAGAGAAAAGAACTCAGCAAAAACAAACCCGCTTAGAACCCACCCACTGTTCTATGCTGTTGCTTTCCTGCATCTCACCTGATTTTGGGGCCTCGGTGTGAGGGGAGCGCCAGGACCTTTCTTCTCTTCTTTCCATCAGGCAGCTCCACCTGCTCCACTTCAGCCTTGGTCTGGAACCCGGTCCATAAGGTAGAGCCCGCCTTCCCCTTCTGCTCTGAGGGCGCCTTGCTTTGTTCCTCTGTGTGGTGTTGAGCTGCCTTCTGTTGCTGGTCTTTTGCAGGCTCTGGTTTCCCCTTCTGAGGCTCACCAGTTGCAGGCTTGGATCTCACTTTTTGCTGCATGAAACAAGAAAATGCCATCTGGTTTCTGGATGAGCTTTGTTTGCTGCAAATACTCAACAGAAGATGAGCTTTATGTGAGCTAGATGAAAGAAGAGGAATTCTTCCCCCACACAGTTGGAGACTAGAGGAAAGTGAATACATGTAGTTCACAAGCCCTGCCATAGTAACAGATGGTTACTGGGTGGGGGGCACAAAATAACCATTCCCCTTCCCATAACACAGAAATAAGGGAGAGTGCATGCCCAAGATTCAAAAGCCAGTAGGTGGGACAATTATCAAAGGTGTAACCTATGTAGAAAGAATACAAGAAGAAAGCAAGCAACAGAAAAGATAATGAAGTAATAAGCGCTGAGAATTTTTCAAAACTAATGACAGTCACTAAACCACAGATCAAGGAACTCAGAGCTCTAAGACCAAATAAGATAAATACTAAACAATGTACAACTAGTCATATCATAGACGAACTGCAGAAAATCAAAGATAAAATCTTGAAAGAAGCCAGACACAGGAAAAATTTTACCTATAGAGGAACAAGGATGAGATTACATCAAATTTCTCTCTCTTTTGTTTTTAATAGGCACCCTCCCAAACCAGAGTAAGTTCAGAGAGATTTCCAAGACTTCTCTTCAGAAATCATGTAAGCAAGAAGGGAGTGAAGTGAGATATTTAATATTTAAAGTTTTAAAAGAAAAAAAATCACCAACCTGCAATACTGTATCTGATAAACTTATCCTTCAAAAGTTAAGGACAAGACCTACTCAGACAAAAGAAAATGGAGGGAATTTGTTGCCAGTAACCCTGTCTGCAAGAAATACGAAATAAATCTCTTCAGAGAGAAGAAAAATGACATAGGTCAGAAACTCGGATCGTTTTCAAGAAAGGAAGAACATTAGGAATGGAATAAATGAAGCGAAGACAACAAGGAAAAGACGCTGTGGAAAGGAAGGCATCAAGGATGTTACAGAAGTATTCGCACTGAAGTGGAAGAAACAGAAGATTCAAGTGAAATTAATGTAATGATAAGTGTGTGTTGTTCTTCCCTTTCACCTTAGAAATCCAGATACAATGAACATTTATTATATGTCTATTGTATGCCAGTCTGTTTCTAGGATACAAAAAAAAAGTGTCTACCCTTCAGGACTCACAGCCAGGTGGAGACAAGAGATACATACACAAATAAACCAAAATAAAAAAAACTACACAGCTTAAGGAAGTTCACGAAAATCAAGTAAAGACGGCCTTTATCTTTTGAGAGAGGTGAAGGAATGCTACTTGAAAGGGATCATTTGATCTGCATATGCAAAGTGAGTAGAGGCATTTTTACACAAAAGAACAGTATGAATATAAATCCAGGCAACAAATAAAGTAATTTGGATGTTAAAAAACAAACAAGGCTGGACTCAGTGACTCACACCTGTAATCCCAGCGCTTTGGGAGGCTGAGGCAGGTGGATCACTTGAAGTCAGGAGTTCAAGACCAGCCTGGCCAACAGGGTGAAACCCTGTCTCTTCCAAACAAATACAAAAATTAGCCAGGCATGGTGGGGTGCACCTGTAGTCCCAGCTACTCGGGAGGCTGAGGGAGGAGAATCACGTGAATCCAGAAGGTGGAGGTTGCAGCAAACTGAGATTGCACCACTGCACTCCAACCTGAGCAACACAGCAAGACTCCATCTCAAACACACAAACAAACAAAACTGGTAGCTTCAGAATCACCTCCGAAACAACGGCTAACAGTAATAAGCAATTCTATTATCTAGGGTAACAAAGTTGCCTTGAACAATAACCAGATCCCAGATTTTCCAACTGAGGGCCATTGCATTAACCACCAGAATGGCTCATCTGTTGGTAATGCTCTTGGTATACACCACAAAGACTACAAATGTTTGCTGTATATGCAAGTGAATTTTGCTGTGCAATATCAATGACAGCTCTAAGAATAAGAGTCAAGAATAATCTGGCCCTGCATGTCCTGGAGGAAGATGGGTAAGAGAATGAGTACTGACTGTGTGTTGACCACGCAGTATGCTAGATGATGGACATGTATTATCTCATTTAGTCCTCAGCAATCATGTAAGGCAGATGTTGTCCACCCATTTTACAAACTGAAGTTCAGAGCAGTAATAACTGCCAAAGAACATGCAGCAAAAAGGGCAGAGCCAGAGTATGAGCATGAGTACACCTATTCCTGAAGTCCCTGCTCCACCCTCTATAGCACACCAGATTAAAAACTGTATAAAACTAACAGGCTTAACACTTCTGGAGCCAACTAATAAAAGAAAATATGGAAGAGATAACTGAAATCTACAAGTAACGGGAAACCTTAACCTCAACCATTAATTTTGGCACGTACTATCACCAAACATTGTAAAGAACGGCTGACTGGAAATAACATTGGTCTGCTTCCTTTCTCCTTCCTTTCCCTTCTGCTGTAGAGCTATCAGACATGGGCCAGCAGATAAGAAGATGGCCTGGAGAGGCTTAGGGAACAGGGACTAAAGGGAACTGGGAGCAAAAAAACCTAATTGAGGGGAGAACTACTCTAAGAGAGCAGAAGCACAAACTGAACAAAATAGAAGAGTTTAATTATGTCCTTAAAAATATGGACCATTTAATTTCTGTACCAAGCTGCGCTGGATCCTTAATTCCTTCATTTTAAGTTTTCTTCGATCTTCTAAAGAGAACTCCACTATTGGTCTCTGTCAGAAGGAGATAGAATGTCATTCATTAGACTTCTAAATCTGTGCAGGCAATGAGTTGAGTTTTTCCCCTTCACACATCTTCCCCCAACCCACCTTTTTTTTTGTCCACTTGCCACTCTTTCCCACCCCTCAAATGTCAGAGGACACTAGGCATAAAGGAGAAGACTGGTTTCCTGCAAGTGGTCCTAAGGGAAACAAGTCTCCCCAGAGGACGAGGCTTACCTTCAGAGGCCCAAAGATTTCTGGATTGTTGTTGATCAGGCGGAGGGCTTTCAAGGCATGCTCGTGCTCTTGGAACTCTGCAAAGGCGTAGCCCAGGGACTGACCCTTCATGTTCCCATGAACTCCTTTGAGGTCTCGCATCACTCTACACTATGAGTAGAGCAAGAAAAAAAATCAGTAATTACAGAATGAGAAGCCTTGCCTGACATGAACTGCTTTAATAGAGTCAATAAAAAATAAGGTTATTGGGTGAGCATGGTGGCTCACGCCTGTAATCCTAGCACTTTGGGAGGCTGAGACAGAAGGATTGCTTGAGGCCAAGAGTTTGAGACCAGCCTGGGCAACATGGCAAAACCTTGTCTCTGCAAAAAATACAAAAAATTAGCTGGTGTGGTGGCACTCAGCTACTCGAGAGGCTGAGGCAGGAGGATCACCTGAGCCTGGGGAGGTTGAAGTTGCAGTGAGCCATGATGAAACCACTACACTCCAGCCTGGGCAACAGAGTGAGACTCTGTCTCAAAAAAAAAAAAAAATCAGGTTATTGAAACATAATCTTCATTTATACCACCATCACAAAAATCACACTGGAATAACACTTATGTGTGTCCATCTTATTAGAATTCACCTCCTAACACCATAAAACAGATTAAAATAATATTTTCTTGCTTTCTACTAGTTTATAGACATCAACAGAGACCTAAAATAAGCACATAAACAAAACTTCCTAAAGAAAATTTATAAAGAGGTTTGGATGTTAGAAAACAAACACAATACAAACACAACTGTTCATGATACATACAAATTGAGAGGTACATGGTATTTTCAGAGTGTAACAAGTTATTGCCGAGGATGGAATACTGTCCATAGATCTTACCACTGAAAAAAGCCCTCAGGAAGGAAATTATTAAAGAAGGGAAGGAGGAAGGACTGATGGCTTTAGATAAGAAAGACATTTCAAGCATAGGAAAAAGTCTCTCCAACATACAGGCTCAGAAATACAGGCAGAAGTTTCAGCTCTCTTTGCCTGCAGCTCAGATCCTCTCTAGTGTGGTTTTCCCTTAAATCCTTAAGCCAGATGTAGCAAACATCTGGGGCACCAAAGTACAGTAGGATGTTTTGAGAAAATTGATCATCTACATGCCATTACTACCGAAACTGTCGTTCTCATGTAATGGAGACGGCTAAGTATTGGGGACACATGGATGCCACATTTAGTTTACGTCCAGTGTCCACTCTGTGTCTAGAACTGTCATATACTGTAAGGGAATCAAGAGAAGCATATAATGAAGATCCTGTTCTCAAGATACTTACCATCTTACTGAGACACTATACGTACACATAAGAAGGAATTAGGAGGAAAATTCAACATAAGGCAAATATTTTAGAATAAACATAAATTTCTCTAAATTATGACAGGTGTTAAATGTACAGGCACTAAGTATTCAGATGATATGAGAAATTACACAACTGTCCCTCCCCTATAACCAGTAACACTGAGCAGTTTTACTAAGAGTGGTGTCAGATATGTGCTGATATATTCACATTCTCTCATGTAATGTCCCAAATACCAATCCATACATTTTGAAGAGGTTTTCAGGGATTAGGAAAACAGTTTATAGTGGTGAAACAGAGTAAAGCAGACCCAAAATATTGGCAATGGTACTTTAAAAATAAGTATTGACCAAGAGATGACTATGTAGCAGGTACTACACCAAGGATTGGGGATAATGAGATAACGCTTGCCTCAAAAACTCAGTCTAGTGGGGAGAAGTGACTGACTGACAGTTTGAGGCCAGGGCAATAGTAAGCAGTATGACAGAGATAGGCAAAGCCAGGCCCAGTGGTTCACACTTATAATCCCAGCACTGTGGGAGGCCGAAGCAGGGGGATCGTCTGAGCTCAGGAATTTGAGACCAGCCTGGGCAACATGGCAAAACCCTGTCTCTACCAAAAACATAAGAAATAGTCAGGCATGGGCCAGGCGCAGTGGCTCATGCCTGTAATCCTAGCACTTTGGGAGGCCGAGGCGGGTGGATCACTTGAGGTCAAGAGATCGAGACCATCTTAACAAACATGGTGAAACCCTGTCTCTACTAAAAATACAAAAATTAGCTGCGCATGGTGGTGTGTGCCTGTAGTCCCAGCTACTCGGAGGCTCAGGCAGGAGAATCGCTTGAACTGGGGAGGCGGAGGTTGCAGTGAGCTGAGATCGCGTGACTGTACTCCAGCTTAACGACAGAGTGAGACTCCATCTCAAAAATGAAAAATAAAAATAAGAAAAAAGAAATTAGCCAGGCATGGTGGTGTGTAACTATAGTCCCAACTACTTGGGAGGCTGAGGTGGGGGGATTGCTTGAGCTTGGGAGGGGGAGGCTGCAGTGAGCTGAGATGTCGCCACTGCACTCCCTCCAGCCTGTGACAGAGCAAGACCACATCCTAAAAAAAAAAAAAAAGAAAGAAAAGAGAAATATGCAAAGGGGAGTGTGGAGGCAGAGAAGTTCTGTACTCACAGAGCCTAACCAAGTTGGTATGAACCCAGTGTTTTTCTAATTCAACTGCTGAACATCTACATGGCTTCCTGTGTTGACGACAGGCATAGGTGACTCTGACTATAGGGTAAGAATCTAACTAGGAGTAAAATACTCTCCAAAAAGCAAAGCAGATTATTTTCTCTGCAAGAAAATTCACATGATAGCACAAAGTATAATGCTAAGCACACAAAAGGCATTTAATAAATGCTTGCTAAATTAATTCATGCAGAGACTTCCTTGCATTCTACTGTAATTCAGATGTAAAAGACAATTTTTAGAAGAAAAAGAACAAAACCAAGAAACTGCTAAACTCAGCCATGCACGCTGACAACACGTCCAGAAGAAAGTCTGTTGATGGCCTAGCACGGTGGCTCACGCCTGTAATCCCAGCACTTTGGGAGGCTGAGGTGAGCAGATAACTTGAGGTCAGGAGTTCCAGACCAGTCTGGCCAACATGGTGAAATCCCTTCTCTACTAAAAATACAAAAATTAGCCAGGCGCGGTGGCACACACCTATAGTCCCAGCTACTCAGGGGCTGAGGCAGGAGAACTGCTTGAGCCCAGGCGGAGGAGGCTGCAGTGAGTCAAGACTGCACCACTGTACTCCAGCCTGGGCGACAGTGAGACTTCGTCTCAAAACAAACAAACAAAATTTGGCACCGCAGCCTGAGGGAAATGCTTGATATGACCCCAGATCAGAATGAAAGTTCCAGATGGACAGGGCCACGCCTCACCTCCTTGATGCGCACCCCTTTCTCTCCACTAGTAGCACTCAGCAGCAGCTTTCTGAGCTGTTTGTCATCTACAGCCTTTGGGAGATTGTGCAGGCAGAGCCTGGTTTGGGAGACAAAGATATTCTGGTCCTTGAGTTTCTGATGCTTCAGCAGCTCAAACTGAAAGAACAACCAATGGTTAACAGTACAACTCACTCTTTTTAAGACAAGGCTCAAAATTCTCCAAAAGGAAAGAATTATGATCTCCATCCCATAACCACACATATAGAAAATGGATGGAAACTGCCCACACTGCAGCTTTACAATGCCCAGTATAGGGAAAGAAAAGTTCAAAGGGATAAGATGGTGGGTGGGTAACAGTAAAATCATAGGCTCTGGAGACCCATCCCTAACTGGAGAAATTACATAAAATTTTAAAGCCTCAATTTTTCATCTATAAAATGGAACAGTAGAACACAGTCTCTGAGCACTGATGTGAGGCCAAAATGAGATAACATAAGGCTGCGCAGGGTGGCTCATGCCTGTAATCTGAGCACTTTGGGAAGCCAAGGCAGGCAGATCACCTGAGGTCAGGAGTTCAAGATCAGCCTGGCCAAAATGGTGATGCCCTGTCTCTACTAAAAATACAACAATTAGTCAGGCATAGTAGTGCATGCCTGTAATCCCAGCTACTCGGGATGCTGAGGCAGGAGAATCGCTTGAACCTGGGAGGAGGAGGTTGTGGTAAGCCAAGATCACGCTATTGCACTCCAGCCTGGGCAACAAGAGTGAAACTCCATCTCAAAAAAAAAAAAAGAAAAAAATCCCTAGCTCAAAATGTAGCCCAGAGCAAACAACAGATAATACTGTGGTTAACATCTATGCCCAGTCCTCATCTACCCACCAACTCAACTGATTATCTAATCCTTCCAAAAGGAAATGGAACTTATTCAAAGAATACTTGACAGAATGCTGTCTTGTCTCAACTCTGCCACCCTGAGGCAAAGGAATATCCATGACCACAGAAACATACTTTGCTCTTAGAACAATACCCTCAACTATGCTGCCACAAAACCCCAGTACCTGCGTGATCTGTGTCTAAAATGAAATGAAAGATGACATTATTCTTCCAATTAGTTTTTTCAAAACCAAGCTGGTAGAAAAAAGTTTTCAATTAAAAGTTTTTCTTTTGTCAAGCCTTCTCAGTCCTGCTGTTTCTTGTTTGGTAAAAGTACCAACAAATCACAAAATAAACAAATCCCCTGGAAAATGACTATTAAAGGAACATCTGAAAAGGCTATCATGTTTAAGTTCAACAGACAATTTTTCTGTCAGGAAAAGCTGTGCCTGCTGTGAATGTATAATGCATACCTATCACTGAATGAGCTTTTTGCTAATAAAATTAGTTTTAAACTAAACATGTCATTATTGCATTGTGGTCAGACACAGGTATATAATACCCTTATAAAATTGAGGCTTTAAAATTTTATGTAATTTCTCCAGTTAGGGATGGGTCTCCAGAGCCTATGATTTCCAGATGTTCACTACTAAAGTTGAAAACACTAGCGCAGAACCTGTGCACACTGAAAAAAAGATACACTGCCTCCTGCCGTCATTATACTCTCATCCCTGTTCCTCATCTGCATGTTAAGGTTCCATAACTAATTCTGTTCATGATTATGCATCTTTACCATTCCAGGCTGGCTTGGCTTTTGAAAGCAAGTTCTATGGGAAAAGCAAAAACGACTGGGAACGTTACCAAGCAGCCAAGGAATATAACGGTATTGGTTAACATCGGAAATGCCCATAAGACGGGAGTTTTTCTAAAATGATTTTATAATCTGGAGACACCAACTCCTCCAAACTGACAGCTACCCCTTTCAAGAGCCGTATCTTCTTCCTTCCCTAATAACTCCAGACCACTCTGATCTTGCCCTTCTACATTATTCTGTGTTTATACTGACACCTAATTACACGTAGCCCTAGCCTCTGACTGTCTACTGCACGATCTAGCAGCATGTGTTCGCAAACATTTACTGCCAAGCACTAGGGAAACAAAGAATAAGACACAGTTCTTTTATACTGGCATATAAAGCAGATAGAATACTATGTATAATGTTGGGTTACTTGCTGTCTCACCTATGTGCTTTTCTCTCTAACAGGGCAGTAAGTATGGTCTGTGACCATACTTGGTTCTTTTATGAGCACATCGAGCATTCGATAACTATTTTTGATTGATTTATAGGCCACGCAGAACCTGAAGGTCAATGCCTAATCTACTCACCCGTTCTCTTTTGGCCATATCAGCAGCACTCACACCCTCTGCAGCCTTCGTCCCAGCACGAATCACTGCAGAAAGAGGGAAAAAGGCCAAGACATCAACAAGGGAATTTTCACTGAGCAACAAGAGGAATGTGATTTGAATGATGCAAACTCTTTGTACAGGGCCCAGAGGACTATGTTGGCCAGGACACGATGGCATTTGGTTAGGTCCAGAAATAGGATACAGGGCTAAGTTCTGGGCTCAGAGCTGCTCTCAAGGACTAAAACTCTGAACATTTTGTGATTTTATTCCTCTTCTTCTCTCCCCTCAAAGAATCTTCACGTACATGCTCAAAGTCAGAAAGAAAGGCCTGGAAGAAGTATGGAACATAAATACATTTTGGGCATTTAGAATGCACAATGTTCCACCTATAATCTGCCCTTGGAACTTAACTTTGCTGTTCCTTATGTACTTGAGGTCCATTACTAACCAGTGAGATAAGCCAGTCGAAAACAGTTATGTTGCCATAGAGGGCTGGTGTCAAAGGCTAATGGACATTACTAGCACAGGCTGTGAAGCTATGGAGGAGGTGAGCTGATAAATACTGTGTGACCTAGAAGAAAGAATTTTTTTTTTAAATTTAAAGCTAATTTCTGATTGTCTTTCTTACACGAAAGGAAAGTACTGGGTGCACATTTTAAATCCATGAATAATCCAAAAGAGTAATTTTAGTCATAATGAAAACCTCTTATCAGAAATGATGACAAGAAGCAAAGGTATTTTGAGTTCTTTCTCCCTCTCTGCCTTGCCAATCCTCTATTGAAAAAGACAAAAGGCAACCAGGCATAAAAGATAATGGGATGGTTAATCCACAAAAATGAGTGGAGGTTTACTAACAGAAAGCCACATTTATTAAAGTGGAATGATCATATAAAATTGTTAAAAGAACATTTGGGTTTTAATTTGAAACATGCTCCCAAACATACTACTGCTGGATCAATGATATGGCACAGGGCCAGCTACTTGGAAGCCTGGGTTACATCTCCCTACTCACAGCCTTCTCGGGCCAGATAGAGATTCCGGGTGCCAGTCGGCTTCTTCACCTTCTTTGTCTGAAGCTTTGCAGCCTCATCACGGGTCACCGCCAAGTCAACCTTGAGCTGCCGGCCATCCAGTTTAAGCCCACCAGTCTGTAACAGATCACAACCCCTTCTTAAAACACATAATGGCCGAGCACGGTGGCTCACGCCTGTAACCCTAGCACTTTGGGAGGCTGAGGTGGGTGGATCACCTGAGGTCAGGAGTTCAAGGCCAGCCTGGCCAACATGGTGAAACCTCGTCTCTACTGAAAATACAAAAATTAGCCGGGCATGGTGGTGTGTGCCTGTAATCCCAGCTACTTGGGAGGCTGAGGCAGGAGAATGGCATGAACCCGGGAGGTGGAGTTGCAGTGAGTGGAGATCACGACACTACACTCCAGCGTGGGCAACAGAGCGAGACTCCGTTTCAAAAAAACAAAAACAACACATAATGAGTAGAAACTAGAAACTAAGCACCTGACAAGAACACCACAGAAAGGGATACGGCAAGCATCAATTATGCTATGGAAGCCAAGCCCTATGACGTTTCAGCTCAGCCAGCTACAAATGGATCACTGGGCCTCACAATATTTAGTATAGCTGTACAAAAGGCCACATGTGTATTTCAGGCAGTCAGCAGTAAATAAATTATTTTCTGGGAGTTGATTAGTCCCAAAGTAGACCCAAACTGAGGAAAATTATCTGTAAACAGGCAAATGTCTAGTATTATAAAGAAAGTTAATGAAATAGTAGAATACTTACTCTAGAGGACTTAAGAAATAACAGCAATATTAAATAACATTATACTCGATTGTAGAACAAATGGAGTAATTCTCCATCACCCACACACATTCTCTCTCAAACATCTACTCTACTTCACAGACGACCTTAATACCTTCTTATCCTAGTCTTTCATGTTATCAGTCTAGGATAGAGGCTGACACAGACAGCAAGCAACAAATATCAGATACGTTATTATCCCCATTTCCTCACCTATGAAGTAGAGATCATAATTCTGCCTACCTCAAAGGGCTGATGTAATGATTAAATAAGATAATGCAAGTAAAGTTCAGTGCCTAACACAACAAAGTGCTAAATAAGTGTTAGTTTTATTATTACTGACAAGAATAATAAAGCTTTGTGTAAATATCAGATGTTGCCCCTAAGAGCCAAACTGCCTCCTGTGTTATAAGGTAAAGGAAATATCTTCCTTACCTCATTCTCTGGAGAAGCAGCTAGAAGGCATTTCTGAGCTGCTTCTTGAGTCATGAACTGGGCAAATGCACAACCTGCACAAGGAGACACAATTCAGTGAGATCCCAAACCCCCACAGATAAACCAAAGACAACACTACAAATGGCAGCAGCCTGACACAGAGTGGAAGGGGCAGGTGGCATCCATTTATTAAGTACAGCCATGTACTTGCATAAGGATGTTTTGGTCAGTGACAGACTGCATATACAACAGTGGTCCCAGAAGATTATAATGAATCTGCCCTATACAGGGCAGATCCCTGTACCATTTGGTACAGGTACATTTGGTACACTGTACCAAAAATGCCCTGTACCATTTTTTATCTTTTATACCACATTTTACTATACCTTTTCTACGTTTAGAAACATTTAGATACACAAATACTTACCATTATGTTACAACTGCCTACAACATTCAGTATAAGAACATGCTGTGTTGTGCAGGTTTGTAGCCTGGGAGGGACAGGCTCTACCATATGACCTCTGTGTGTAGTAGGCCATACCATCTAGGTTTGTGTAAGTACACTATGACATTCACACAATGACAAAATCACCAAATAATGAACTTTGCAGAATTTATCTCCATCAGTAAGTGACGCACACTGCACTCTGAGACAGGCACTATGTTAGGTATCAAATAATCAAGACGAAGATACCACTGCTCTTAATGAAATTTTATTATTACTTCCTTCATCTGTTCTAATTCTTCTTAGAACTTTAGTCTCATGATCTCTCTTAATAAGAAATATCCATGTGAATGCTGGGTGTGGTGGCTCATACCTATAATCCCAGCTCTATGGGAGACCAAGGCAGGAAGATCACTTAAGCCCAAGAGTTAAAGACCAGCCTGAGCAACACGACTGTCTCTATGAAAGAAAAAAAAAAAAAATGGCTGGGTGTGGTGGTGCATGCCTATAGTCCCAGCTACTCAGAAAGCTGAAGTGGGAGGGTGACCTGACCCTGGGAGGTCAAGGCTGCAGTAAGTCATGATCACTGCACTCCAGCCTGGGTGATAGAGCAAGACCTTGTCTCAAAAAAAAAAAAAAAAAAAAAAAGGCCAGGCACGGTGGCTCATGCCTGTAATCCCAGTACTTTGGGAGGCCGAGGCCAGCGGATCACAAGGTCAGGAGATTGAGACCATCCCGGCTAACACGGTGAAACCCCGTCCCTACTAAAAATATAAAAAATCAGCAGGGCGTGGTGGCAGACGCCTGTAGTCCCAGCTACTTGGGAGGCTGAGGCAGGAGAATGGTGTGAACTCGGGAGGTGGAACTTGCAGCAAGCTGAGATCACACCGCTGCACTTCAGCCTGGGTGACAGAGCAAGACTCTGTCTCAAAAAAAAAAACAAAAAAAGAAAGGAAAGAAATATCCACCTGAAATGGTAGAGAAATTCCAGCCTAACACTTAATTCGGCATCACTTATGAAGTACCTATTAGAGGACTAAAAAGCAAAGCAAGAACCACTTAACCCTGAACTTAATTACAGATCTCACTGTCTCATAGGTTTCTTAGTCACTTGGGAGGTATCAGATATGGGCAGATCTGCCTCTCAGAGTAAAAGTCTCTGTCCTCTACTATACGAATATAGCAGGGAACCAGAAAGCCAGGAGTTCAATTCTTGGCTCATACTCTAGAATCTCCATAAGGCATGCCTTTCCTTAATTAGATGCCAGATCAATTAACCCATCTCTTATTTCTGCTATTGACAAAAAACAATTTTTTTTTTGAGACGGAGTTTCGCTCTTGTTGCCCAGGCTGGTGTCTAATGGCATAATCTTGGCTCGCTGCAACCTCTGCCTCCTGGGTTCAAGTGATTCTCCTGCCTCAGCCTCCCGAGTAGCCTATAGGCATGTGCTACCATGCCCAGCTAATTTTGCATTTTAATAGAGATGGGGTTTCTCCATGTTGGTNTAGTCACTTGGGAGGTATCAGATATGGGCAGATCTGCCTCTCAGAGTAAAAGTCTCTGTCCTCTACTATACGAATATAGCAGGGAACCAGAAAGCCAGGAGTTCAATTCTTGGCTCATACTCTAGAATCTCCATAAGGCATGCCTTTCCTTAATTAGATGCCAGATCAATTAACCCATCTCTTATTTCTGCTATTGACAAAAAACAATTTTTTTTTTGAGACGGAGTTTCGCTCTTGTTGCCCAGGCTGGTGTCTAATGGCATAATCTTGGCTCGCTGCAACCTCTGCCTCCTGGGTTCAAGTGATTCTCCTGCCTCAGCCTCCCGAGTAGCCTATAGGCATGTGCTACCATGCCCAGCTAATTTTGCATTTTTAATAGAGATGGGGTTTCTCCATGTTGGTCAGGCTGGTCTCGAACACCCAACCTCAGGTGATCTGCCCGTCTTGGCCTCCCAAAGTGCTGGGATTACAGGTGTGAGCCACTGCACCCAGTCAAAAAAAAAAAAAAAAAAAAACTTTTATAAGCAAAGAAAGTAAGTTTACCTTTCAGTAGATTCCAAAAAAGAAATACAAGTTTCATAATTTTGTTTAGTATTCCTTTAAATTTTAAATATTCTCTCAGAAAGTGCCATATTTCCTAGAGCTACTGGGGCATTGATCTTCTGCCTCCTATAAAAATGAATGGCACAGACTAACTGAAAGGACACATGTGCCAGGCCAACACAAAGGTCACCATCTAGGAGCTTCTGTGTCCCCTCCTGCCTCCTATCCTCCACTCACATCTTTACTATAGCACTAGTCAGGTGACATCTTCCCAAACAGAATGAATACCACAGGAAAAATGACCACAATTCTTGTCTGTTTCTATATCCCTAGCACCTACCATAGTGTACAGCATTAATAGATACTCAATAGAAAGAAACAAATAAGGAAATATGGGGAAAATGTTCCTAACAGGCAGATTCAAATGAATCTAATTAGATTGAATATGAAGAAAATGGGTGCTTCTCTCTGAAAGGGTAAGAATTTTATTACTGGAGTTTCCAGAGTCAGTACTGGGTTCAGTCTTAACATTTCCCTAAAAGATTGCAGTTAATACTGAGCTCTTCCAGGTAGTGAAATGGCATACTGAGAGGGATAAATTATAGGAGCAGCACGAAGCTGCATGAGTAGGCAGAAAAGGTATCAGAAAAATTTAATGAGCTAGGGAAGGACAATATATTTTTTAAAAAAATGATTAAAACTAAGCTTATTAAGATCATGAACTCTGTTAACATTAATAGACCACAAAGGATATCTAGTCAGTCAATTGTAGACTTAATTCTAAAACTATTAACCCAATATACTACTGCACTAAAAAAGAGACAAAAGACACTACCGTCAAAGTAAAGCAATATCATACCACTAACTTGGCACATTCTATGCAATTCAAATTGTCTAAAAGCATTTTAGAAATGGAAAAGATCCAAGTAGTATAACTAAACATGAGAGCTGCAGGTACCTTAAGTGATTACTCGAACCCACTCATTTTATAGATGAAAACCTGAAGGTAACAGTAGTTAAATGATTTGCCAAAAATCACCCAGTTGATCCGTAGCATAGCTGGGATTAGATCCCTAACTCTGTTCCACAGTGCTGCCTTATTCACATCTTTTTTTTTTTTTTTTAAAGAGATGGAGGAGGTCTTTTTCTCACAGTCTCGAGTGCAGTGGCAATCACAGCTCACTGAAGCCTCAAACTCCTGGGCTCCCCACAGCCTCCTGAGTAGCTGACATTTCAGGTACACACCAAGTCTTTTTTTTTTTTGAGACGGAGTCTTGCTCTGCCGCCCAGGCTGGAGTGCAGTGCGGATCTCGGCTCACTGCAAGCTCCGGCTCCCGGGTTCACGCTATTCTCCTGCCTCAGCCTCCAGAGTAGCTGGGACTACAGGCGCCCGCCACCTCGCCCGGCTAGTTTTTTTGTATTTTTTAGTAGAGACAGGGTTTCACCGGGTTAGCCAGGATGGTCTCGATCTCCTGACCTCGTGATCCGCCCGTCTCGGCCTCCCAAAGTGCTGAGATTACAGGCTTGAGCCATCGCGCCCGGCCCACACCAAGTCTTCCTTTTTTTTCTTTTTCTTTTTGAGATGGAGTCTTGCTCTTGTTGCCCAAACTGGAGTGCAGTGGCACGATCTCAGCTCACCACAACCTCCACCTCCCAGGTTCAAGAGATTCTCCTGCCTCAGCACCCTGAGTAGCTGGGATTACAGGCATGTGCCACCATGCCCGACTAATTTTGTATTTTTAGTAGAGACAGGGTTTCTCCATGTTGGTCAGGCTGGTCTTGAACTCCTGACCTCAGGTGATCCACCTGCCTCAGCCTCCCAAAGTACTGGGATTACAGGCGTGAGCCACCGCGCCTGGCTAGGTCTTACTTTTTTTTAGCTGAGTAAAAATCAAAAGTGATTAGGTCCTGTCAATGTGAAAAATAAAATGGTTTAGAATGGAGGTTCTTAAGCTGTGGATAGGCTCAACAGAGCCCACACGCCCTCTGAAGCAGCATTTTTCTAAGGAGAGGATTCACAGCTTTTGCTAGATCTCAAAGGAATCATGAATCACAATAAATTAAGAACTTAGGCCAGGCACAGTGGCTCACACCTGTAATCCTAGCACTTTGGGAGGCTGAGGCGGGCGGATCACAAGGTCAGAAGATCGAGATCATCCTGGCTAACATGGTGAAAACCCATCTCTACTAAAAATACAAAAATAAAATTAGCTGGGCACAGTGGCGGGTGCCCGTAGTCCCAGCTACTCAGGAGGCTGAGACAGGAGAATGGCATGAACCCGGGAGGCAGAGCTTGCAGTGAGCCAAGATGGCGCCACTGCACTCCAGCCTAGGCGACAGAGCGAGCGAGACTCCGTCTCAAAAAAAAAAAAAAAAAAAAGAACTTAGTGCTTTAGGAGAATGACTGCAATAGGTGAAATCAAAGATTATGAATGGCTTGGAAAGATGCTTACCTAACAACAGTATACTAGAATGAAGAATGGTCAACCCTTAAAACTCAAAAGAAATAGCTTTCAGGAAAAAAAAACCTAAGGCAGCACTCCTGCAACACAGTTTTCCTTGTAACCACTGCTACTGCAACAGAGTTTCTCTATCAGCTTCTACCTCTAACAAAAGCAATAGGAAAAAAAAGATCCTGGTAATTTCAAGCAATGTGGAGTGATTAGTACCCATGAGATACTATCACATTTGAAATGCAAAGAGCAAAAATGGAATTCATTACGCTAAAGTAAATAAGCAAGGGCTTAAAAAGCTTAGATGAAATTATGGCTAGTAGCACCATTAAAGAGGCTGAGTTTGACACCATTAAAGACAACCTCAGGATGTCCCTGGTACATTTTTTTTTTTTTTAAACAGAGTCTTGCTCTGTGGCCCAGACTGGAGTGCAGTGGCGTGATCTTGACTCATTGCAACCTCCACCTCCCGGGTTCAAGCAATCCTCCTGTCTCAGCCTCCTGAGTAGCTGGGACTACAGGTGCACGCTGCCACGCCCAGCTAATTTTTTGTATTTTAGTAGAGATGGGGTTTCACCGTGTTGCCCAGGCTGGTCTTGAACTCCTGAGCTCAGGCAATCCACCTGCCTCAGCCTCCCAAAGTGCTGGGATTACAGGCGTGAGCCACTGTGCCTGGCATCCCTGGTACTTTTATAGAACCCCGAAACCTGGGCTGGATGGACTGTGAAACCTTAGAAATGGCATACATTATGCTCTCGTAACCTAGTCAGTGCCCACCGCAGTGGTCTCAACCCTTTTAGGGCCTGGTCAGCTGACAACACATACCTTTAGAATGCTCTGTGTCTGGATGCAAGACAATGCGGACATATTTGAGTTCTCCAAACTGTTGGAGAAGCTCCCCAAGTTCTTCTTCTTCTGAGTCAAAGGACAGATTTCTATGGAAGATAACCAGATGATCACAAGAAAGGTCAATTACATAAGTGAGATCCTATGTTCTAGGACAATGTAAGTGAGTTAGATATCAACTCTCCCTTGTTCAGAAATAGCACTAATACACAGGGATGGCCCCCAGTGACCCTTGGCCCCAACTGACTTTCCTTTGTCAATGAGGTTCTCTTTCTCAGGAATTTGAAAACATAAACAGACACATACAAAGACCAGAAACTGCAGGTAAAGATTCATTTCAAAACAGCGGTGGCCCCTGCCAGGGAAACTTCTGAGGTGCTGGAAATTTCTACCTCTTGATCTGGGTGGTGGCCACATGGATGTATACACATAAAATTATAACTGAGCTATATGCTTAATGTACTTTACAGAATATATGCTATACCTTTAAAAAAAAAAAAAAAAAAAACAGGGGTGTCGCCAGAGAAAAGACTCACAGCCTCTATCACCTAGGGCCCCAGAACTGCCCAGATTTTCAGCCTCTTCCTGAGGCTTGCTCTTTGACAACTTTGATTCTGAAACCCTCTTCTTTCACTTAAATTGACCAAAATTCATTTCTGTTACTATAAACTAGAAGACTCACAGCAGACTAGTGAGAAAAGTAAAATTCTGTCTCTCAATTAGCCATTTTTCCCTCTGTGTTGCTATTAAATCCAGGCTTCAGTTAAAATCTTACGGAAGTCGGAAAAATCCTTCAAAACAGTAACACAAAAGCAAATACAATAAAATTTACGAAGTCCAAAAAGAGAAAACTACTTACTT
>NW_016812390.1:973462-987898 GCF_001698545.2 Rhinopithecus bieti | reverse complement strand
AAAAAAAAAAAAAAAAAAACAGGGGTGTCGCCAGAGAAAAGACTCACAGCCTCTATCACCTAGGGCCCCAGAACTGCCCAGATTTTCAGCCTCTTCCTGAGGCTTGCTCTTTGACAACTTTGATTCTGAAACCCTCTTCTTTCACTTAAATTGACCAAAATTCATTTCTGTTACTATAAACTAGAAGACTCACAGCAGACTAGTGAGAAAAGTAAAATTCTGTCTCTCAATTAGCCATTTTTCCCTCTGTGTTGCTATTAAATCCAGGCTTCAGTTAAAATCTTACTGAAGTCGGAAAAATCCTTCAAAACAGTAACACAAAAGCAAATACAATAAAATTTACGAAGTCCAAAAAGAGAAAACTACTTACTTCTCTCGATGGGATTAAAAAAAAATGTTGGAAGGAAATTTTGTTGTCCTAAAATTCCAACACAGTATAAAGATTCCTCATTTCCCCAACTATGTAAATCCTTCCAGGGGTAAGAAAAACAGTCCCTAATAAGTATCTGTAATTTTACTTCTCTTAAATGCACTGAACAGCCCCATGAATGATTCTATTTCATGGATAACCCAGATAAAAAAGGTTTTCTGCAATAAGACATATCCTAGCTACATTATTTCTTTTAATCTGCCTCATGATAGACATGGTTTTCTGTCTTCCACCCCTTTATTTCCCTAAGTTCTTTATTAATTAAAAGGTGTATAAGGAATGGTATCCTTAGTACTGAGGTCACAGGCTTCTTCTTCACTGTGACATTTCTTCCTTCCCGTTAGACAGATCTTCCACAAATACAAAATTATTTATATGGCAGTTCCAAATAATACAAATTTTAAAATACATGAAAAGACATGCAGTTAGGTGAGAAAATGGGCTTCAGTATAGCATGTATAAATTCACCTCTGTGAATCTTTATGATGTGGGCATGTAGTGTAGGTGTTCTCTGAGTAGCAATTAAGGTTAATTTTTTTGACTTTTTGCTCATGTATTTCATCAATTTCCTAGAATGAACATAAATTGTATAAGAAAACATTTTTTTTTTTAGACAGAGTCTTGCTCTGTCACCCAGGCTGGAGTGCCGAGGCATAACCCCAGCTCACTGCAGCCTCCACCTCTGGGTTTTAAGCGATTCTCGTTCCTCAGGCCTCCCGAGTAGTTGGGATTACAGGTGCATGCCACCATGCACGGCAAATTTTTGTATTTTTAGTAGAAACGGGGTTTCACCATGTTGGCCAGGCTGGTCTCGAATTGCCCCCGAGTGATCCATCTGCCTCAGCCTCCCAAGGTGCTGAGATTACAGGCCTGAGCCACCACACCCAAGAAAATAATTTTAAAAGATTGTACAAGAAGATAAAATATATACCTCTAAAATCAGATGCAAATGACCCTAGTACACTGGTACTTAAGAAGGACTAGAAGGCATGCCTGAGGTATACTGAAGACATCCTGACCTCATAAAGCAGCAATCTATTGCAGTCAGTAGAGCTAAACAGCAACAGCAACATGAAATAAAGCCTATCTCCACCCCCACTCCCACCCAGTTTTCCTGGAAACAGATGAGATGCCTTACTTTATTCTGGACACTGCATCAGAAGATAATTTAGGCATAAAGAGAGAAATCATTCGAGACAAGCAGTGTCACTCCTCCCCAGCACTCCCCTAAAACAAAGGCTGGAAGCAAGATGTTTCTAACAGTTGAACTGATTTCTTCCAAATGATGTCAACCCAATTACAAAGCATGAAATCTAAATGAAGACATGATGTCAGGACCCATGCTATCTGTCTTCTGTGTTATAGTTCTGATTGTCCTACATTTCTCATTGTTTGGTATGTTCCTGGGACCAGATGTGCTTGATCTAATTTTCTGGGCTAGGTAACAGAACTAGTGCCAAAAAGAGAAGGAAAAGGAGAAGGAGGAGAGATTTATGAAGACCATGCAAAAGCAATTCTGGAGACAGAAAGACATACCTGATAAAAACAGTTTTCCCTTCATTCACATCAGAGGGTAATTTCCTCTTCTTTTTGTTTGAGACTTGCACAGCTAAGGTAAGAAGAAAAACAATAAACTGAAAGAGATTAGTGTAAGCCACATGACAAAGAGCTAACTTCTTAAGTTATAAAGATCGGCCTGGTGCAGTGGCTCATGCCTGTAATCCCAGCACTTTGAAAGGCCGAGGCGGGCTGATCACCTGAGGTCAGAAGTTCGAGACCAGCCTGGCCAACATGACAAAACCCCGTCTCTACTAAAAATACAAAAATTAGCCAGGCATGGTGGCAGGCGCCTATAATCCCAGCTACTCAGGAGGCTGAGGCAGGAGAATCCCTTAAACACGGGAGGTGGAGGTTGCAGTGGGCTGAGATTGAGCCATTGCACTCCAGCCACGGTGACAAGAGCAAAACTCAGTCTCAAAAAAAATAAATAAAAATAAAAATAGACAAAGGACATGTTAAGTACACGAAAAGATGTTCAAAAAAGAAAACATAGCACAAGAAATGAGATACTATGTTTCACCAACAGATTGCAAAATCAAAAAGACCGATGGAATCCAATGTGGTAAGGGTATGGGAAAAAGACATTCCCATATACTACTATAACAGTGTAAACTTTCTGGAAATACTGTATAGGACATGGGAAACTTTGAGGAAAAAACATACACATACAGTCACACACAAATTATAAAATACACTATATTTTGAATGTATATGTGTGTGTATATGTGTGCATTTTGCTTATAAATGTATTAAAATATCTCTAGATACACAAGAAACAAATAACCTTGGTTGTCTCTGGGGAAGCTCCCTAAGAAGCTCAGGATCTGCGTATAAGGGAGACGCACTGTTTGTTTTCAAGAGCAGACATACGGCCGGGCGCGGTGGCTCAAGCCTGTAATCCCAGCACTTTGGGAGGCCGAGACGGGCGGATCACGAGGTCAGGAGATCGAGACCATCCTGGCTAACATGGTGAAACCCTGTCTCTACTAAAAATACAAAAAACTAGCCGGGCGACATGGCGGGCGCCTGTAGTCCCAGCTACTTGGGAGGCTGAGGCAGGAGAATGGCGTGAACCCGGGAGGCGGAGCTTGCAGTGAGCTGAGATCCGGCCACTGCACTCCAGCCTGGGCGGCAGAGCGAGACTCCGTCTCAAAAAAAAAAAAAAAAAAAAAAAAAAAAAAAAAGAGCAGACATATATGCTTATATATACAAAGAAAATATCTGGAAGAATACACAAGAAACAACAGTGATTACTTTGGGGAATTCTGGGTATTGGTGTGTTTTTTATTAACTTTTTATCATTATCATTTATCTGTCCTATAAGTTTTTCAGGTGAAAGAACAGCATGAGACAGCTAACTGTGAGTTGTAGAATACAGGATCTCAGAATCCCTTCAGCGTAAAAGCTTCTTTTATTTTTTTTTTTTTTTTTTTTTTTGAAACGGAGTCTCGCTCTGTGGCCCAGGCTGGAGTGCAGTGGCCGGATCTCAGCTCACTGCAAGCTCCGCCTCCCGGGTTTACGCCATTCTCCTGCCTCAGCCTCCCGAGTAGCTGGGACTACAGGCGCCCGCCACCTCGCCCGGCTAGTTTTTTGTATTTTTTAGTAGAGACGGGGTTTCACCGTGTTAGCCAGGATGGTCTCGATCTCCTGACCTCGTGATCCGCCCGTCTCGGCCTCCCAAAGTGCTGGGATTACAGGCTTGAGCCACCGCGCCCGGCCGCTTCTTTGATTCTAAGGTGTATACCATTCTCTCCTCACAGAAAAAGTTTATTTCCTTAGATTTCTTATGTGGTCAAAACAACATGCCAGACTTATTGAAATGGAATCAGAATAAAAACAGCTGAAATAAAAATCTCCACCCAGACAAATCAAAGAACCAGTTATTAGCCATTTCTCATTCTGTAATAACCTGCCTTCCTCAATAAACAAGTTGAATTTATTCTCAATAAAGGTAGCAATAAGGATTGGCAGAAGTTTTACAACATGTTCAAAGAGGTCCTTGTTATGGAATGCACTGTGTTCCACCAAAATTTATACACTGAAGCCCTAACCCCAAATGTAATTATATTTGGAGACAGAGACTTTAGGGAAGTAACTGAGGCTAGCTAAAAGAGGTCTTAAGGTTGGGCCCTAATCTGATAGGATTGCTGTGCTTATTAAGAAAAGAAAGACAAGAGTTCACTGTTTCTTGTTCTCTCTCTCCCCTCATCAAGCATAAAAAGAAAAGGCCATGATGCAAGGACATAGCAAGAAGGCAGCAGTCTGCAAGCTAGGAAGAGAGCTTCACCCAAAATGGAATCAGCTGGCACCTGGAACTTCTAGTCTCCAGAGCTGTGAGAAAACAAGTTTCTGCTGTTTAAGCCACCTAGTCTATGGTATTTTGTTATGGCAGTCTGAACTGACGAAACAGTTCTTTATCCCCATCTCAACTCAAAGGAGTTGTTTAAAATCTACCTTGGTGTTGAGATGGTTATATCATCTATTTCATCTATATTATCTGTATAAGATGCTGTTTATCTGGTTATTCAATCAAGTTACATGATCCAGAGAGAGAGGCAGAATCTCAGCATCAAGCTAGGTTTTCAATTCCCTAAGAATCTTAACCCTCAAACACCACTCCAAAACTCACTTAAAAAACCAAACAAAAACGAAACAACAAAAAAACCTTTGCGAGAAAGGAGTATAAAGGTTTCCTTTTCAGCATTTTAACATAAATTTGCTAGAACACCTTAGAGTCCTATTTAAAAAGAGGTCTAAGCAGAACTGATGCTCATTTCTGTAACTTCAATAACTTTCTGTAAAGTCTACAGAGATTTATGAAAATCCAAACAAACCTTTATCCTCTTGCTCCTCAGTGGTAGTATCACTCTGAGCCAGTTCCTCTCCATCACCAATACTATCACTTTCCTCCAGGTCACCGTCCTCCTCAGAATGATCTTCACTGCTTTTTGCAGGGGCTGCTCTCTTGAATGCTCTGCAATGGCACAGATCAGAACTAAGGATGTGGGCTGACAGAGGGCCTATTCAATTTCATTACACATGTCAATTCTGCAATGATGCAGGCAGAAAAAATAGGAGAATTTTTCCGCTCGGAGACAATCTTGAATCTTCCTCTGCCGTCTCAGAACAGGCTGAGCTGCTTACCTCTTCTGAATCTGCACAGGCTTGGTCATCTTTGATTCTATATTCTCCTCCTCTTCATCTTCATCTTCATCATCATCAACCTCATCTTCTTCATCATCATCATCATCATCATCATCATCGTTTTCTTCCTCTTCCACATCCTCTTCCTCCCTGCCCTTCTTTTTAACTGATTCCTGATGTTTAGATTCATGGCTCTTTTCCTCACCTATGCAAGGAGGTAAAAAAAGTAGGAATTCATTTAATATCCAAAACGATGTTATTTTAACCAAAGTAACCAATATTCCAAGTTCCTGGTTTCATCTGTTTTACAGAACTTCGTATGTTTTTTTACTGTATATAACAGGAGAAAGTATAAATAAAAGAAAAGCAAAACAGAAATAAACAAAACTGTCATCACCCAGGTTCCTTTAGAGTTTGTCCCATTCATCAGCCTGAAGGTTCATCTGGCCCAGACTGAAAGAAGCGGCAACTGAGTCTCTCCAAACAGTCTACCATTTGTACATCACAGCCAGCAAAACGTTCACTAGGGGGCAAAGCCAAGCCATGAACTTTAATCTCAGTGCATTCTATTCTCTGAGACCCTGGTGGCTTAACAGTACATTCTATTCTCTGAGACCCTTGAGGTTTTCTAAATAAACCTCAAGTTTTAAGTTTCTCTATTCTTCACGTTCCATCACTCCTATTATGCACAGCCTGGAAAGAACAGCAAGTAAAGGGGACAATGAACTCAGGCTCACTCACAGCCACTCCCAGGAGGGGGCTTAGACTCAAAAGAGCCTAGGTTTTGGGACCAGAGGACCAAACGGTACAATATGAATTGACAAACAGACCTGGACTCACTTCTGAACCAGCAGGAATTCAGAGTTTTCCCTGAAAGCCCAGTCTCATTCCTTTGGTTAATCTTCCACAATAGTCTTACTCTGACAAGCAGGTTCTCTTACATTTGTTTTTTTTTTTTTTTTTGAAAAAGAGTTTCACTCTTGTTGCCCAGGTTGGAGTGCAATCGTGTGATCTCAGCTCATTGCAACCTCTGCCTCCCAGGTTCAAGCAATTCTCCTGCCTCAGCATTCCGACATTTTTTTTTTTTTTTTTTTTGAGATGGAGTCTCGCTTTGTCGCCCAGGCTGGAGTGCAGTAGGGTGATCTCAGCTCACTGCAACTTCCACCTCCCAGGTTCAAGTGATTCTCCTGCCTCAGCCTCCCAAGTAGCTGGGATGACAGGTGCCCACCAGCATGCCCAGCTAATTTTTGTATTTTTGGTAGATATGGGGTTTTGCCATGTTGGCCAGGCTGGTCTCGAGCTCCTGACCACCAGTGATCCACCCAAAGTGCTGGAATTACAGGCATGAGTCACTGCACCCGACCTTTTTCTTACACTTTTATCACGAACACAGGAGTTGTTTCAATACTCTCACCCAGGTTATACAACACCCCTACTCACCCGACACTATCACATCTTACCTACAGCAGAAACAGACTGTGTATCTTTATATTTATCCTTTGCTACAGCCCAATCCACAGCCACCGTCCGCCCTGTCAAACAGAAAAGTGGCATCAGAAAGGCTGTCCTTTTAACATCCCTACCTTTGTAAATGACCCCTAGTCATCACAGACAATAATGGAACCAGTGGCCACAAAGAAACTGCCAATGCAGGGAATGCTGGTCTTTAAACAAAGCTCCTAGTCGCTGCCTACTCCTTTTAACCCTTAACCTTTCAATCAATGAACAGAAATTTTGCCTTTCTACATAGCCACCACACCTGGGATAAGATAGAGTTAAAAAATAAAGAATTAGAACTATGTTCCCACTTAGACTATCAGGAATCAAAATAGGCATTCTGGAATAATCTGCACCCTACTTGGAAACTAGGACATCTCTAAGGCAATAACTTCTTCTTTTGTTTTTTTTTTTTTTGAGACAGAGTCTTGCTCTGTCGCCCAGGCTGGAATGCAGTGGTGCCATCCTGGCTCACTGCAACCTCTACCTCCAGGTTCAAGTGATTCTCCCACCTCAGCCTCTCGAGTAGCTGGGATTACAAGCGTGCACTACCACACCTGGCTAATTTTTGTATTTTCAGTAGAGACAGGGTTTCGCCATGTTGGCCAGGCTGGTCTTGAACTCCTGACCTCAGGTGATCCACATGCTATGGCCTCCCAAAGTGCTGGGATTACAGGTGTGAGCCACCGCGCCTGGTTGGCAATAACTTCTTTAGGCACAGTACTTTATAAGTCAATATATAAGTCACAGTCAGTTTAATAAATAGCCCACAGATGCTGAACAGTGATCATAACCAAGGAGGAACTTAGATACCAACCTGCATCTATCAGCAATTATCTCAGGGACATTTTTCACTAGGGATTTTTAAATCCCAGGACACTCTCACCAAATAAAAGAAAGAACACTGGTAAGGGTTCTTTCAAGTTTAACCCTAAGATCAAGTTCTAGGAATATTTCACCTAAACAGCTACCATATTAGCAATGAGACTCTCAATAACGCAAACATCTTCTGAAAGTGCAGAAAATGGGTTACTATACTAATTCACCAAAACACCAGAAATATCTGGGTCAATGATATGGGTATAGAAAGCTTACCTTTTATCTCTTTCATGTTCATGGCTCTGAGAGCTTTACCTGCTTCTAGGAGGTTTTTGAACTGAACAAAAGCAAAACCACGCATCTTCCCATCTGTGTGCAAATGTACAAAGAAGTGAGAGGCGGCAGGAGGTAGCCAGAATACTAAGAAGGAAATTTACTGCAATTCAGGCCCAAAAGATGGTCCAAATCTTGCCAGCAGGCCAGCCCCTTCCCCAAAGCAATTGCTTACATCTTCTTCCTGAGTATACTCTGACTTGGACTTGGGGAGAGCAATGCACTTTCTCGAACTAACTCGCCTTCTAAAACTAATTGTGGGCTGGGCGCGGTGGCTCAAGCCTGTAATCCCAGCACTTTGGGAGGCCGAGACGGGTGGATCACGAGGTCAGGAGATCGAGACCATCCTGGTCTACACGGTGAAACCCCGTCTCTACTAAAAAATACAAAAAACTAGCCGGGCGAGATGGCGGGCGCCTGTAGTCCCAGCTACTCGGGAGGCTGAGACAGGAGAATGGCGGGAACCCGGGAGGCGGAGCTTGCAGTGAGCCGAGATTGCGCCACTGTACTCCAGCCTGGGCTACAGAGCGAGACTCCGTCTAAAAAAAAAAAAAAACTAATTGTGATCCAATGGAAAATATCATCAGGGGAATAAAAGCATTATTTGGGTTTTCATTAGTTGTCAAGCACTGTGCCAGATATTTCATATATATCATACATATTTGTTCAAGGGTAATATGTTAACTAATATAATCCACACCAAGTGAAGGTTCATTAGTACCTGGTTTCCTAGGAATATTTACTTCTAGGATAGCTCCAAATTGAGCAAATACTGTCTTCAAATCATCTTCCGAACACTGAAGCCAAAAGTGAAGAAAGAAAAAGAGAAATACAATCTCAGCAATTAACATAAAACATCAACTACTAAATTCATTAATTATGAAAAACACAAATATGTTTACTTCTTTTTTTACTTTTGAGACCAGGACATCAAATGTTTCTAAATAGAAGACATTTTACTTTGTATCTAAGAGGCAAAAAGACAGATGTCTGAGAGCTTTTCTACCTTTTCTTTTCAGTAGTAGTTTCCCCAAAAGGAAAGCAGCTTCACACTTAGTGCCCTTATTACATAGGCCCACTTTCTGAATTCAACAGGCGTAAGGTTCATTCCCAGAAGGAATTAAGCCCAATTATACCATGTTGGTGAGGAGTTCTACTAATGATCACATCTTGGTTCTAAAAGCCTTCAAAACATGCAATGTTCATTTTCTCTCTCACTTACCTTAAAGCTCAGGTTCCGAATAATTAATCTGGCTTTCTTATCTGCCACTTTGGCTTTTTTAGCCTTCGGCTCCTTCTTTGGGCACTCTGAGTTTTCTAAAAAATAAGAGGTAATAGAATAAAGGCTCGAAAATCACCCACTTCTACACCAGAATATCACAGAAAAAAAGCTACTGGTGACAGATGGCATTTACCACAGGGTTAAGTGTGGCAATACCAAGGAATACCAGATTTTTCAGATTGAGATGCAACAAAAGAACTAAAATGAGTATCATAATACACTGGATGATTTTGGAGATCAAAAAGAAATCCAAAAAGCTTTAAGTTCTAGAAACTACCTCCATGCCTCCCTCTTTCATTTTCATAGTGCTCCTCCTCACCCTGGGAGAGAAACTTCCTTGGATTACTAGAAACTCACCATTTTTCCCCTTTTCCTTTGTCTTGTTCCTCAGTTTTTTCTTAGCAACAGTCACGTTGATCTTGCAACCTTCAAAGGTGGTAATCTCCTTGAGGGCCCTCTGAACATCTTCCAGCATAGAAAAAGTGACATAGCCAAAGCCTCGACATGCCTTACTCCCTGGAATAATGGAGCGGGTAGGGAGGGGAGGGGCAGTGTGAAAAGGACAGAATCATAAGCCAAGACCACTAAATGAGTAAATCCTCAAAGCCTAAGCTAGAGGATATACTGCCAACCCATCTGGCTATCAGTTTGCCAAAAGTCTCAGGAGGGAGAGAAACAAGGGTGGTATCAGTGGGTATAAGCTCCCCACTTTGCTTAGAAACTGTTAGCCTTCCTCCTCTTTTACTTTGGTGTCTTTGCTGTTAGCTCCTCTTCTTCCCCCTCTCTTGATAATCCCAAGAACACAGAGAATCCATGACATATTAGGCCCTCAAAGAACTCAACATCATAAAGAACAAAACATCACCAAAGAAGGCAGGAAAGTTAAGTATATGCTATGGCTTGAATGTGTCCCCCAAATTTCATGTGTTGGAAACTGAATCCCCAATGTACCAGTATTGAAAGGTAGAGTCTTTAAGAGGTGACTGATCAGAGGGCTCGGTCTTCAGGAATGGATTAATCAATTTATGGATTAATGGGTTAATGGATTAATGGGCTATCATGAGAGTGGAGCTGGGGGCTTTATAAGAAGAGGAAGAGAGACCTGAGCAACCGCATTAGCATGCTCAGCCCCCTCGCATGACACCCTGCACTGTCTGGGGATTTTGCAGAGTCCCCACCAACAAGAAGGCTCTCACCAGATACAGCCACTAGACTTTGGACTTCTCAGCCTCCAGAACTTAAGAAATAAATTTTTCTTTACAAAGTACCCAGTTTCAGGTATTCTCTTATAAGCAACAGAAAATGGATTAAGACAGTATGGTAGCTTCAAAAATTGGAGCAAAATAATGTAGTCACTCCTCAAAATAGATCAGCAATAAATGCCTGAGGCCCTGACAAAAGAACTTCAAACGGGCCAGGCGAGGTGGCTCAAGCCTGTAATCCTAGCACTTTGGGAGGCCGAGAGGGGCGGATCCTGAGGTCAGGAGATCGAGACCATCCTGGCTAACACGGTGAAACCCCGTCTCTACTAAAAAATACAAAAAAAGAGCTGGGCGAGGTGGTGGGCGCCTGTAGTCCTAGCTACTAGGGAGGCTGAGGCAGGAGAATGGTGTGAACCTGGGAGGCGGAGCTTGCAGTGATCAGCCTGGGCAAAGGGCGGCAGAGCGAGAGTTTGTCTCAAAAAAAAAACAAAAACAAACAAACAAAAAAAATTACATGATCTGCTACTCTAGATCTCGTCTCCTAATTCTCTTCCCTTCACTCACTTCACTCCAGTCACCCTGTCCTCCTAACTACTCCTCCAATATACCAACACCTCTGCTTCAGTACCTTTGAGCTTGCTGTTTTCTCTTCCTGAATTGCTCTTCCTCCAGAGAGGCATGCGTTCACTCTCTCACCTCAGTCCGTCCTTCTCTGGCCACCCTATCTATACTGCCACTCTTCACCCCTTCTCCCCACTACACACATGCACATAGACTTCCTAACCCTTTTCCCTAGCTTTTCTCCTTAGCATTTGACATCATTTTCACTACACACTTGGCTTATTTGTTTATTGGCTGTCTTCCCCACCTTGAAGACATAAGATCAAAGATTTTTTTTGTTTGATGTTGTGCACTGCTGCGTCCCCAGGACCTACAACACTTACTGGCACACAGTGGGTATTAAGTATATGCTGAATAAATGAATGAACGAGTGGATAGCATCCTGGCTAAGATGTCCAGGTCTAAGGATCAAATTGGGGGTCCACTACTTAATAGCTGTACAAACTTAAAGTTACTAAATTCCCCTAAATCCCAAATTCCTGTCTGTAAAATGAGATTAAGACTCTCCATCCGGTAAGATTGCTGAGAAAATTAAATGAGATAACCTGTATCAAACTGATCACTGTACCTGCCAATCAGGTGACTCTCAATAAGCCTTACTGATGCTCTAGTTAACTATTTTCATTCTTAGCGCGCATTATCAACAGAAAGCGCTATAGAAACGTACGGGAATGATTTGCCCTTCATAAACCGACCCCTATGAACGCATCTAAGGCAGAATCAGTTTGGAAAAGAAACTCAGTTCCCAGTCCCTTCTCTTCCGGGCGGGTAAAGGATGATACGGCTCCCTGAAATTGGGGAAGGTGCCCTCGCTCCCGGGAAACCCCAGCCTTATTCTCGACCGCCCCGCCCCCTACCTTTTTCAGTCACCACGAAGCACTGCTTCACCGGCCCCACCTGACTGAACAGTTCCTCCAGCTGCTCACTGCGGGCCGAAGGCGGGAGGCGACCCACAAATAAGGTCAGGCCGGCCATGAGACCGGGAAACCCAAAGTGCGTGAGGACGCGAGCACACCAGGCCGGCGCGCGCGAGCCGAGAGCCTGCCTTTGGTAGGACAACCAAGCTCACGTGCCGAGAGATTCCGGAAGTGCTCGTTGCTCAAAAGAGATCGGAGGAAAACATGGTCGGGAAGGTGATAAAAGGTTCCGGAATGAGCGGGGCTCCGCCCCCTGCCCTAGCCTCGCCCTCGCCACCTTTATGTAAACTTGGCATCAATAATTTCTACCCTAGTGTTACAGCTTTTTTAGAATTTGCCTAGCAGGCTTTCTGGTTTTTGCCAGAAAGCCTCCAAAAGGTAATTTTTTTCTTAATATAAAAAATAAAAATATACAATTTCTACCCTGTTTAAAAATCCCACCTCCAGATCCTCCCCAAAGTTAGCAGGACAGGCAGGAGAAGTCGTTTTTGCCCCGGGCCTAACTCAGGATCTGATATATAGTGAGTGTTTAATATTTTCTGAAGTGCCTCCACAAACTCCCAGATTACATGCGTAAAACACAACCGGAACACAAAGACGTAGACATAGATATATCATATACATCATTTGGACGATTCTCATTTTCGGAGAACATCAGTCGTTTGTCACCTCAGCCTCAAACAAACAAATTGTAGCTACTAAAATACACATAGACACAGATCCTACACAATTATTCTTTCAATAAATATATACTGAGCTCCAACCATGAGCCAAGCATTAGGGATAAAATTGGTGAGCAAAGAAAAGACAGAGTCCCTGCCCTCGTAGAGATTTCAGTCTAGTGGGGGAAACAGATTTTTTTTTTTTTTTTTGCAGGGCCTCACTTTGTCAACCAGGCTGGAGTGCACTGGCACGATCTCGGCTTACTGCAGCCTCGACCTCCCAGCTTCAAACAGTCCTCCTGCCTCAGCCTCCTGAGTAGCTGGAACTACAGGTGCACCACCACACCCAGCTAATTTTTGTATTTTTTGTAGAGACAGGGTTTCACTATGTTGCCCAGGCTGGTCTCAAACTCCTAAGCTCAAGTAACCCGCCCCCCTTAGCCTCCTAAAGTGCTGGGATTATAGGCATGAACCACCACACCTGGCTGGGAAGACTATTAGTCCAAAAATTCTTACAAATACATCACAGCGTACACACTGCAGGACCACATCGAACATACTCAAAGCAAACATAACATCCAACTTAAACACAGAGACCTGGAACCCAGGTCCTCCTAGAAACAGAAGATCTTTTTTTTTTTTTTTTTTTTTTTTTTTTTTTTTGTCTGAGACGGAGTCTCGCTCTGTCGCCCAGGCTGGAGTGCAGTGGCTGGATCTCAGCTCACTGCAAGCTCCGCCTCCCGGGTTCCCGCCATTCTCCTGCCTCAGCCTCCGGAGTAGCTGGGACTACAGGCGCCCGCCACCGCGCCCGGCTAGTTTTTTGTATTTTTTTAGTAGAGACGGGGTTTCACCGTATTAGCCAGGATGGTCTCGATCTCCTGACCTCGTGATCCGCCCGTCTCGGCCTCCCAAAGTGCTGGGATTACAGGCTTGAGCCACCGCGCCCGGCCGAAACAGAAAATCTTTGCCTCAAGTCAGCTTATCAGACAGACCCAAGCCTGAGAGATCTTAATTGGCCAGGAGATCTGGGTGCTCCTGGTTCTGGAATACAGAGAACATTTGCCATGCCACTGGACTCAGGACCTGAATAGGTACAAGAGAGCTACACCTTGCAGAACAACAAGCTCAAAAAAAAGTACCCAAGGCCATTTTTTAATTTTTTTTTTTTTTTTTTTTAAGCAGACTCTTGCGCTGTCACCCAGCTTGGAGTGCAGTGGTGCCATCACGGCTCACTGCAGCCTTGATCTCCTGGGCTCAAGCAATACTGCCACCTCAGCCTCCTGAGAAGCTAGGACCACAAGTGTGCACCACCATGCCTGGCTAATTTATTTATTTTTTTGTACAGACAGTTCTTCCATGTTGCCCAGGCTAGTCCTGAACTCCTGCTATCAACCAATCCTCCCACCGCGGCCTCCCAAAGTGTTGGGATTATAGGAGTGAGCCACTGAGCCCAGCCAAATCATTACTTTGAAATGGTAGTAACATGGCAGATAGAAAACTCAAAAACTTTATAGGTTTAGTATGTTTTATAAGGCACTATAGTGAAAATTAAGTTTCATGATCTCCTCAACCCCCATTCATTTTCAACACATTTTGGATGGCTAGATGACTGGTTGATAGTGATGGGAGTGGAGATTGGGGGACACTAAACATCAGATTTATGAAGCTCTAGTTCAAAGTAAGTAATCTATGCTTAAAATAAAACTTCACAGTCATTTTTTTAAAAACAACTCACGGTCAGGCGCAGTGGCTCACGCCTGTAATCCCAGCACTTGGGGAGGCCAAGGTGGGTGGATCACCAGATCAAGGGTTTGAGACCAGTCTGACCAACACAGTGAAACTCTGTCTCTACTAAAACTACAAAAATTAGCCAAGTGTGGTAGCACATGCCTGTAATCCCAGCTACTCAGGAGGCTGAGGCAGGAGAATTGCTTGAACCTGGGAGGCAGAGGTTTCAGTGAGCTGAGAT
>NW_016812390.1:967730-973221 GCF_001698545.2 Rhinopithecus bieti | reverse complement strand
AAAAAATATATATATATATATATATATATACACACACACACACACATATATACACACACATATATACACACACACATACATATATATATTAGTAATTGAAGAAAAATGTGAGCCCTTTAAAGTTTTTTTAAGATTAGGAAACAAAACCAAGCCAGAAGGAGCCAAAATAGGACCTTAAGGTGGATGCCTAGTGGTTTCCCATTAACACTCTTGAAAAATTGCCCTTGTTTGATGAGAGGAGTGAGCAAGAGCACTGCGATGGAGAAGGGCCCTGTCTGTTGAAGCTTTCCCCCAGGCATTTTTCTGCTAAAGGTTTGGCTTTCTCAGAACACTCTCACAATAAGCAGATGTTCTCATTCTTTGGCCCTCCAGAAAGTCAGAAAAAAAAAAAAAATGCCTTGTAGGTCCAGTGTGGTGGCTCATGCCTGTAACCCAGCACTTTGGGAGACCAAGGCAGGCAGATCACCTGAGGTCAGGAGTTCGAGATCAGCTTGGGAAACATGATGAAACTCTGTCTCTATCAAAAATACAAAATATTAGCTGGGTGTGGTGGCATGAGCCTGTGGTCCCAGCTACTCTGAGGCTGAGGTGGGAGGATCGCTTGACCCTGGGGAGGCGGAGGTTGCAATGAGCTATCGTGCCACTGAACTGCAGCCTGGATGACAGAGTGAGACCCCATCTCAAAACAACAATAAAAGTTTAAAAATACATTTTAAAAAATTGCGCAGGAAAGGAAGCTTTGAAATACAAACCAGATTTTTAAGGCTGCTGTGTTAATCCTATCCAGGATAAAGAGAAACAAATAGACAAAGGCAAGGGGATGGGTCATCTAACAAAGTTGGTTTGGAACTCCACATCCTCCCTCTTCCTTCTCCTTCCCTCCTGCCCACTCCTATCAGCTTAGGAATTAAAATTCTACCCCCAAAGATTAAATTGTGAGCTTTAGAACCCTAGCTAGGGGGAAGCCTTCCCTGTCCTGGCTGCAGTCTGCACAAGGAAAACAATCCTGAGAAGACTGTTGCAATATTCCTTTGCGAGACCCTCCACAAATGCTAAGTTTTAAATAGTTCTGATCCAACTCTTCCTTAATTTAGGACAAACCAAACTGCGTCTCTATGCCCATCAGGGGGCAGCAGCCACCCACAGTGCAGGATTCTGTGCTCTTCTGGGAGGACAACAGTGCAGCTGACCCTTTCTACCCTCCCCATGGTTCAGACCTGGTTCCCCGATCTGTCTCTCAGCCCCATCCCCTCCAATCCATTTCTATCAGGGCAGGCAATGGTTCTTTCCTCAGGAATATTTGCTCATCCATCTACCCAAGACACAAGCAGCATTCTTTATGAAATAGCAGGAGCTGTGGTACCCTGCATCACACCAGAAATGTGGCTTCCAGGGGAAATAAACTGCTGGCCTCCTCCTCATCCATCACTGTGCAGGAGCCGGGAAAGGTAGTAAGAGAGGGTTGGGCTGTTCTCTTCCATATCCCATCCCTCTAGCTCCACTCCGCCTGGCAAGCCAAACCTTCTTATAATACAAAATACTTCTTGGCCTTAGCACTTGTCATAACTATAATTAATTACTTGTGCTATTGTGATTATTTATGTCATTAGTTGTTTAACATCTGCCTTCCCTCAAAAGGCTTTCAATTTCATAAATTCATGGCTGGTGTCTACCTCGTTCACCTCTCTATTGCCAGAACCTAGTACATCGTAGGCATTCAGTAAATGTTCTTTAAGAGATTGAATGAATGAATAAATGAATGAAGGTGAGTTTGCCTTTCAGTCCCCACAAAACCAAGACTTAGAACTGAAGGGTGTAGCCATTAGGTTCTACCTGGATTCCTCCTGGGAAACCCACTCTGGGTAAGAGATGAGGCATGAGACAAAAGGAAAGGGTCCTCTAAACGAAGTATTGGCCTCTTTATGAAGTACAAGGGCTGAGGTTATCTTTGCTGAGGAAAATCAAAGAAGTGTTGGAGCTAGTGAACACTGAGCTGTATTCCCTAAACTCCCTCCTGCCTCCCCCCAACTCCATTTAGAGCTGCCACACAGGAAAGGACCATATGTGCACGAGTGTGTGTGTGTGTGTGTGTGTGTGTGTGTGTGTGTGTGTGTGTGTGAAGAGAGAGAGAGACCAATAGACAGGCCAATAGAGAGACTGGCTGGGGTATTTAGGACCTGGACTGCTCTTTTGGAAAATGTGTGCATGAACCCAAGGACCCTTGATGGGGAAAGTGAGCAAGAGAGAGAGGAGCTGGCAAGGACAAGTGTGACGAAGAGATGGCATTGAGGAGCTGAGTGTGAGCAGAGGCAGATGAGTGGCAGATGGAAGTGTGAGTTTGAAAGAAAGGGAGCAGTTTCTTAGAGCAGCAACACTCCTTACATGACACAAAGCAACTCAGAAACTGGGCCCACTGCAGCCACTACGACACCAGTGAGAAATGTCTGTAATTAGGAGGTTGGCAGTTCTCTGGGCCTCAGCCCAGAGTGAGGATGCAGCAAGAATTTCTGAGCCAAGCTGAGCCAGGTGATGGAGGAGACGCAATCAAAACCATTCTAGTCCCATCCCTCCACCGCACCGGCACCACCTCCCTCCCATTTCTCTTCCCCACTATGATTCTCCCTCTCCTCCAAACAATTGATTCTCCTCCTCCATCTGAGGTCCCAAGTCCTGGATGCTCCTTTCAGCCAAGACAGATGTTCATCTACAAGGAGAGTAGTGCTTGAATTCTTCCACTCCTGCATTGGACCCGGTCTGGCCGAGGGCTCTACCCTCTCTTGGCTTCCCTGCCTGCTTCCCTCTTGGCTCCCAAGCCTCCCTTCTCCAGTCCCCAGGAGCTGATGGGCAAAGTTGGAAGAAAAATCACAAGGTTCCTGTGTTTCCACTTTAAGCCTAGTGTGTATTCTCCTGCAGGTCTCCCTGTGATATGCAGGACAGCTGCCAAAACACTGTCAGATTTTTGTTTTCAAACCTAATCCACAACCCTGTTTTTGTGCTACTCGGAACCACTGCATTTTAGCCAAGTGACAAACACAAACCACAGAGCGCAGAGCCAAACGCTCCAGGCAAGGGAGGGATTACAGAGTGCCTGGTGGTCAGATGTGTTTGTGGGTCTCTGCACTGTGAATTTTTGCTACAGGAGCTGGCTGGGCTGGACAGGGAGGATCTGCACCTATTAGAGATGAGAGCTCTTCAGGAGAAGGAGGAGGGGGTTGAAGAGCCCCTGTTGGTGGGTTAAAAGGTAGAAAGGTAGTTTCCTCTTTGTGGATTCCAAACTGTGGGAATATGGCAGGAAGGTTGCTGGGGATCCCAGCTCAAGGTGACCAGGACCTTTTACATGCGTCTCAATATTTCCATGAAAGACTTGACTCCTAACTAGTCCCCAGTCAATAGTCTACCAGGACCAGACTCCTAGGAATGCAGGCATTTCCACCAATGACGGTAGAGTTTCTGCCTCACCTCCCAGGGCCATGTCCCATCTCTGTGAAAAGCCACTTCCCAACGATTCAGAAGAGTCTTCGAGGGGCTGCTCCCAGAAACCTCACTCATCCCAGAAACAGGACAAGACTCGTTGGTCTCGTATGAAGGTCCCTGGGGTCTGGAATTGACCCACCCCACCCGAGAGCTGCTTCTCTTCCACTTGTGATGGAATCACTGGTGCTGTTGCTCAATCGAGCTTTCCCAAGAAAGTCAGACCTTGCTCTTCTGAAAATATTTTATTGATAAATTAACTTTAAGAGCATTCCCCTCCCACCCAACTGCTGTAAAGTCTCCTAGATGGGTCATGGGCCCCTGTGGGTGTCACATGGAGGACAGGGAGTCCCACTCACACAGGGGTAGGATTCCTAGGCATGGCAGAGGTGGATAGGGGGCCTGAGGCAGGTCCCAGGGTCCTCTGAGGACAGCCCCTCTCACTCAGCACCAGAGTGGGGAGTGGTGGTCAGGAGTGGAGCACCTTGGAGCTTTATTGCTGGTGAATGCCAAGGAAAATGGGACCCCTGTCAGCCTAGAATTGCAGCTGAGGGCATCAGCACCCAGGGCTCCAGAGATTCCCAATCAATAGAGCCTGGCTGCTGACCCACCCACCCAGGGACCCCTGGATGGGGAAGGAATCTGGAGAGGTATCTTAGCCAGGCAGGACTGGGGAAGGGTTACAGTGTGCAGGTCTCGGGCAGGGCAGGCTCCAGAAAGGGGTGTGTCGCAGGGTAGCAAGGTGGCCACCTCTTCACAGGTCTATGGTGTCGCTGCCCACGCTCAGCTCATCAATCTGTCGGCAGGCGTCCAGGAACTGCTCCTGCAGCAAGGCCTCCTCGGCCTGCAGCTCAGAAGCAGGCTCTGGGGAGTCGCGAGAGGGTGGGGACAGGGCCTGGTAGGATCCTGAGGCCGGGAGGCTGGGGCTGCTTCCTGAGGGCCGCGGGGGACTGAGGACGCAGACCAGAGGGCAGCGCGGGGGCCGGTCGGGGCTGGAACACAGCAGCATGGACGAGCTGTCCCGCGAGAGTCCGCACAACGAGCCAGATGAGGCGCTGCTGCCTGCGGGCCAAGCCCCGGGGGAGGGGAGCTCCGCGGGCGCAGGGGAGCCAGGAGCCTCCCCTGATCTCTCACTGGGCCCGCCCCCGGTCTTCGTCCCCAGAGAGGCGGTGCGGTAGAGGCCGAGCCCAGGCAGGGCGTCCTCGAAGGCAGGGCCCTGGAAGAGGCCAGGCGCGAGCAGGGCCTCGCTGCAGAGGGCCTCTTCGATGCTGCGCCGCAGGTTGATTGGGGAGGGCGGGCGGAAGTCCACGGTGTAATCGCTGCAGGGAGAGGAGGCCGGGGACGGGGCCGGGTTGGCCGCCGCGCCTTCGAAGCCCCGGCAACCTCCGCCCTGGAGTAGGAGGTCGGGGCCTGGCTCTGCCAGCGCGCACAGCTGCAGCAGCTCCGCGTCGCCGCGCGCGATGGCGCTCCCCAGGGGCTCCTTGTCCGGGGGCCCAGTGACCCAGCCTCCCGGCAGCAGCGGGGCCGCGTGGCCCGGGGACAAGCGAAAGAGCTTGGCCCAGCAGCGCGCCGGCACGCGGGGACTGCAAAGCGCCGGGTAGAGGCCCAGCAGCGCCAACGGGAGCGCGACGCCCACCTCGCCCAGGCGCAGGCCTAGCTGGAAGGCCCACCAGGGCCAGGGCCCTTCCAGGCCTGGTTGGCCGCCGTAGCCCAGGGCGTGCAGCACCTCATAGCCCTGCAGGGCTCCGCTCAGCAGCCCGAAGGTGCCTGCCACTGGGGCAGTGCGCGCCGCGCGCCGCCAGGACTCCCGCGGGGCGAAGGGGCTGCGCGCCTGCGGCAGGGGCGTGGCGCCCTTGAAGCCCGACCCTGCTAGGGGAGCCCCGGCCCTCCGCCGCCGCCCGCTCCAGCAGGAGAGCGCCAGCAGCAGCCCCGAAAGGAAGGCGGGGAGGAGGGCGGGCACCCCGCGAGAGGGGAGCCGCAGGGGCCGCAGAGGGCGATGCGCGGCGCTCCCGAGGGCGGC
>NW_016812390.1:928839-967342 GCF_001698545.2 Rhinopithecus bieti | reverse complement strand
GGCCGCCAGCCCCAGCCCCAGGAGCAGCAGTGCAGCCAGGCCGGCGGGGCACCGTGGCGGGCGCGGCCGGGACAGCAGCAGGCAGGCCAGCCCCAGGCCGGCAGCCAGGCAGGGCAGCGGAAGGTCCTGCAGCAGCAGCCAGGCGAGCGCGGGCAGTCGATCCCTGTGCCCATAGGCGTCGTAGAAGAGCGGGAAGGCCCGCGTGGTCCCGGCGGACAGCAGCAGCAGGTCCAGCAGCGCCAGGCAGGGGGCGCCGGGCGGGCAGCGCCAGGGCAAGAGGGCCAGAGCCAGCAGCGCCAGCAGGGCAACCAGGCCGAAGAGCGCGCCTACCCCATACACGTGGGCGTCCCAGGCCAGCCCCCAGCGAGCCCTGGCCTCTGCCCAGTCGGCATCCAGGGTCAGGAAAAAGAGGGGCCTCGGGGCCTCGGGAGGCTGCCCCTCGCGTTCAGGCAATTCTCCCACGCTGCAGGGTCCTGGCCCACACTCTGGCTGCCCCGAAGGGTTCCCGAGGCTGGCAGGAGAAGAGAGGTCATCTGGGCCAGAGGTGGGGACTGTGGGGTCTGTGGGCAAAGAAGGTTTGACTGAGGCAATCATGCAGCCCTGCCCCTGCCCACCCCACAGGCAGTAGCCTGAATGCCAGTCAGATTCCCCTAACATATTCAGGACACACTTGTCTTACATATGAGACTCACCCCACCTCTTGGCCTCTCACCTTTCCCTCCCCCGCTCCCCTGTTCAATGTCTTCGCTGGAGTTTCAGCTGTCATCCTTCCCCTCTTCCTCCTCCTGCTTCTCCCACTCTGCCTCGACCCCCCAGCTCCCTGCTTGACTCGTTTGTGATTCTGCTAAAGAGTTTTTCTTTGAAGTCACAGAACTTTACAACTGCAAGGAACCTTAGACACCCTCTCCAGTTCAATCCCTCCACCAGAAAGGAAGTTTCATGAGAACAGGGATTTTTGTTTCTTTGCTCACATCTGAATCTCCATACTTAAATTAGTTTCTGTCACACAGTTGGAATTTAGCAGATATTCATTGACTAAATGAATCCCTGTATTTGCCGGATGAAGATACTGAAGCTCTTCTGAGAGGCAAAGTGATCTGCCCAAGGTCACAAATGGGCAGAGTTGCACCTAGAACCCAGGTCTGAACATCAGTCTGAGCCCCTTTCTGTGATTCCAAAGCCTCTTTCTAACATTAGTGTGCTTATCTCTTGTTCTGCACCCCTGACTCCCAACCCCCAACTTAGTGCTAGGAGGAGCTTCCCCTGCCCTTTTTCAGCTACTCACCCACCTTGTCTCCATCTCAAGGAAAAGCCCACATGTGTGCATACACACACACATGCACGCACACACACACATTCAGCAGGGGAGAGGTAAGATACTGCTGTCTCAGCACTCTGAGGAAAACATCATTTCTCCTTATTCATTGGCCTTCCTGCCTGCTACACCCCAAGCCTTAGCCTATCTATGGCTGTGACCCCTATCCTGCCTCATCCACAGAGCCATTGGTCTAAGTTTCTTAATATAGATGCCTCCATGCTTCTCCCCACACTGTACAGAAGGTGACATTGAGATGGACTCCCCCAGGTCTCAAAAGGTGCCCTTAGGAACTCCCAGGGAGGAACTCTTGGGGACATCACAGTGGGATAAAATGCCATCTGAGTAAGTGAGCCCCTCAGTTGCTCTGGGGTTTCCTATCTTGGGTCCCTAGCCCCATCCTGTGCTCCAACGCCTTCCCATATCCCTTGGAAAAAGGGAAGTCAACTAAGAGAGGGTAAGGAGTAAGATCCTTAATTCTACTCTTCTGGAGCAAGAGAGGAGTTGGGTAGAGTTAGACTCAAGGATTCTCCCCAGGGCCAGGCAGCAAGGGAAGATGCTGGAAGCTGAACCTCTACCTGCCCTCACCTACAGATTCAGCAGGACTGCAGCCACAGGCAAGGGTGGAAGAAGAAAGGGTGGTGGTGAAGGATGTGGACAGCCTGGCAGGGATGGGTAGGTGGACAAAAGACAGATGTAGAATGTGAGGGCGGGGTGTCTGACAATCACCCAACTGCCTGGCCCTGCCTTGGCCATGCCCCAGCTGGACAACACAGGAAGACCCCAGGAGCACCCCCAGCCATAGGCAGAGCCAGCTCATGCAGGGGATGCTCAAAACATAACAGTTCTAGGCCAGGCGCGGTGGCTCATGCCTGTAATCCCAGCATTTTGGGAGACCATGGTGGGCAGATCACCTGAGGTGAGGAGTTTGAGACCAGCCTGGTCAACAGGGCAAAACCCCGTCTTTACTAAAAATACAAAAATTAGCCAGGCATGGTGGCATGCGCCTGTAATCCCAGCTACTCTGGAGGCTGAGGCAGGAGAATCACTTGAACCAGGGAGGTGGAGGTTGCAGTGAGTGGAGATCATGCCTCTGCACTCCATCCTAGGTGACAGAGCGAGACTCTGGCTCAAAAAAGAAGAAACCCAAAAAAACAAAACCAAAAACAAAACACACACACACACACACACACACACACACACACACCAGTTCTTAAAAATAATAAATATATAAAAGATAAACAAAAAACACAAGAGTTCTGAGAACAAGGAAAAGGGAGGAGTGAGAGAGCTGAGAGGTGGCTCTGAGAGAAGGAAAGGGATGATGCAATTGGACAACTGGGGAGGGCAGAAAGGAAGCAGCCAAAACATTAAGTATACACAGCTCACTGCCAACCGCAAGTGGCAGCATGCACCCTGGTTCCCATTCCATCATGTCCTCAAATCTGAAATAAGTAAGAGTACCTACTGCATAGGACTGTTGTGAGAAAAATGAGACAATGTGTGTAAAACTCTCGGAGAACCTGGTGCATCATGATCCCTCAATCAAGATTGTGTCGTTATCATGATCATCAGCTAATGTTCATCACTGATCCACCATCTGTTTGTGTGTATGTCAGTGTGACTACCTCTGGTCTCAAACAAGTTCTTGATTCAACTAACTAATGGCTGCAGTCTGTCTTCAAAGCCTTTCAAAGTCCTAAACTTGCTTAGAAAGACAACAATTAGTCAAATAGTGAACGTCAACACATTGTCTCACTTTATGAACTCTGTTTAAATAATACCTTTGTTTTGTTTGTTTGTTTGTTTGTTTGTTTTTGAGAAAGAGTCTTGCTTCATCACCCAAGCTGGAGTGCAGTGGCATGATCTCGGCTCACTGCAACCTCCACCTCCCGGGTTCAAGCGATTCTCCTGTCTCAGCCTCCCAAGTAGCTGGGATCACAGGTACGTGCCACCATGCCTAGCTAATTTTTGTATTTTTAGTAGAGACGGAGTTTCACCATATTGGCCAGGCTGGTCTCGAACTCCTGACCTTGTGATCCACCTGCCTTGGCCTCCCAAAGTGCTGGGATTACAGGCATGAGCCACCATGCCCAGCCAAATAATACCTTTCTGATGGCCTACTCACCCCTTAACACTAATAAAGACACCAGTCATCAATTAAATGAGAAACTACTTAGCTGGGAATGGAGAGCTTGCTGATCAGGTGGCATAGGTCTGGCAATGGCAGGATCAAATGCACACACCACCTCACCCCTCATTCTTTGGTCCCTTCAGATGCTCTTGCCCAACCCACTTCCTCTGCAAAGTGATTAGGTTTGCTCCATCTCTCTTTGGCCTCTGTGGGCTCTGCAGAGGGGCAGGAAGACATGACCTGGGAGCCCACAGTCTGCTCCAGCCTGTCACCCCCTCACCACACCCTCTTTGTTCACTGTACAGATAAGTGCAGCTGTCAGAGGTTGGCTCCAATTCACCCTCTTCCATCTTTACTTCTCACCCATGGGCCACAGGAAACCTTATCTCTCATCTCTATACCTAAGCTCTATGGCAACTACAACAAATCTCAACATTCATAAGAATCCAGGCTGGGCATGGTGGCTCACGCCTGTAATCCTAGCACTTTGGGAGGTCGAGGCGGGCAGATCACAAGGTCAGGAGTTCGAGATCAGCCTGGCCAACATGGTGAAACCCCGTGTCTACTAAAAATACAAAAATTAGCCAGGCATGGTGGTGTGCACCTGTAATCCCAGATACTCAGGAGGCTGAGGCAGGAGAATCACTTGAACCCGGAGGTTGCAGTGAGCCGAGATCACACCACTGCACTCCAGCCTGGGCAACAGAGCAAGACTCCATCTCAAAAAATAAATAAATAAATAAAAAATAAAAATAAAATAAAATAAATCCAGAAAAGGAATAAAAACCAGATAATAGGCAAAGTACAGGGATGGCTCAAGGGTCATAAAAGGAGTTCTGAATTAGGAACACTGATCCCAGGGGTCAGAGCATGCTCTGCATGCCCCACACTGGTCCAGGTGTGAATGGAGACAGGTGGAAAAAAAACCTGGCTTCTGCCTTTGTAGGGTCCACTTGACCTCATCTCTCACCTCCCCATTAGAGGCTTCTCCAGAAACAGCCTTCAGTTTTCCCCAAAAGAGTCCAGAAGATAGTCATCTCTGGTCTTCCCTTTCTAGGATCCCTCTCCTGAGCAAGCTTCCTCTACTGGGAGGTCCCATTCTGGCCCTGTGGACCCTCTTGACCTCAGTGATGAGGGAGGAGAAGAGATATCAGTGTGAATAACTGGTGAGGCAGGAGCTGGCTGGGGAGGGATTGTGGGAGGGAACAGTTTGATTCATGGAAAAGTCAGGCCTGATTATCCACCAGCTGCCCAGATCAAAGGGCTGGGAATCATGTCTCCACTCTGGATGCTGGAAGCTACAGCCCATTTAGTGGTCTGGCCCCATCCCTCTCCTGACCCCCACCTCCAGGATCATGGAGAGTAGTTACACTTTGTAGGGGTGACACTCAAAATATTTAGCAACTGAGTTGGCACGGGTGCCAGCCAGTCAGAACTGACACCAGCCAGAGTGGTCAGGGAGTGGAGGGGAACCCTCTGTGGACTAAGGGAGGTGGGCACTGATTAACCAGTATGAAAGTCGCACACTGATTAACTGGATAACTGTTCTGCTATGTATGGGCTGAATACAGGCTCTGTCCAAGGTGAAGGGGACCTAATGCAAGGAGGGCCTAGGAGTCAAAGGTTAGTTGCACCTAGGTTAGAAAGATTCTAGAGGCAACACAGAGAGACTCCCTTTGTATGGTAACTACTTGATACAACTACACACACACACACACACACACGCACACTCTGTTGGTCAGAGCAAGGCCCATTGGCGTTCTCTCCAGGAGGCCTGTAGCTCTCCTGGGTTTACTCAGAGGTGCAGTATCAGAGGCTGGGTTCCTGCAGCTACCAGGGAGGAGGGAGACTAAGGTGGGGCCACCAGCCTGCCTGGCTGCACTGCTTCTGATACTGTCCAGACTCATTAAACCTGCTTGGCCAGCGCTGTCACCAAGGCCGACAGACTGCCAGCCAGCATCCTTCCCCTGAGGCACAGAACCTGCCCCCCACCCCCAATCACATCCTGCCCCTGCTGCACACTGGGCTGAAGAGGGGCATAGCACGCCCACCACCCAAAGGAGTGCAGTGACTATGGCTGGAGTAAGCCAGAGAGCCAGGTCACAGGTTAAGTCTGGAGCTGGAAGAAGCTGGGGAGACCAGTGGTTTCCACTGCTGAGCCTAGTGTGGGGTGACTGAGAAGTTTCGCAGCTGCAGTAAACCTTTTGCAGAGCAAAGCTGGGCCTGAAAGCCCCTCAGTCCCTCTGCATGACTCCCTGCCTCATCCACCAGAACCTCTCTTCCGGCACCTGTGCGCTCTGCTGTGTGGGCTGTGTTGTCCCACCACTGCCTGGGGCCAAGGCTGAGGTTTCTGAGAGGTAGGGTCTGGAAGTGGATTTGGGATACAGTGAGGGGGGAGAAGCAAGGTTAATAGCTACTATTTAATGAGCCTCTCAGCATCATGCTAAGAGCTTTGCAATAACTAGCAAGTACTATTATTAAACCCTGAGTCTATAAGAAAATTTAGGTTCAGAGAGGTTAAATAACGTGCCCAAAGTCACTAGCTAGTAAGTAAATAAGTAAGTAAGTAAATAAATAAATAAATAAATAAATAAATAAATAAATAAATTGGAAAGCCAGGTCTCAAGATTCCCGAGCCTGTGGTCTTTCCTCTGTACCACCAGCTTGTCTATGTGCATGTTCTGAAAGACTCCCTTGAACGAAGGTGGCATCTGCCTGCTCAAGGTCTTCTCCTCAGTGTCTTCCCAATGAGTGACCCAGCTCTCCCCATATCTGACAGCATGTCATGTCACATCAGACAGCAAAGGAAAGAGCCCGAAGGTTGATGGGGAGTCAGTTCAGGCAGATTGGAGTGGAGGGTGGGGTTAGTGCCAGGGCTGTGGAAATCATGAAGAAGTTCCTGTGTCTGTCCCTGATACATCTGTCTACATCCTGCTGTGCCTCTCATTGCAAAACTCTCAGGGGACCATTACTTAACTCTGTGTGGGACTTTCTCCAGCAATACTTGCTCTCAGACCATTCATATATATCTCCATGGTGATGATGAAAAGAATGATGATTATGATTATGATGGCAATGAAATAAAAGGGTTCCAGAAAACTGATGAGTGACTAGCATGTAGTAAGTGCTCAATAAATAATTGTCAAGTTCAAATGAATTGGTTACTTACCTAATGAAGTTGTTGCAATTGAGGCAAAACTTAGGGAAGCAGCTGGGTCCAGAGGACTTGGGCTGGAGAGCTTCCTCTCCAGGGAGTATGGGGGCGGGGACAGAGTGGTGCCAAGGAACCCTGCAAAGGGAGCACATGGGGCTTGAGTGCCACCCCACCAACCAGCCTTGCCTCTGGGAGTTTGGAGAAAATTATGTCCTTTCCCAGAGTTTGTCTTAAGGAAGTCACTGTCCCAGGAATTGTAGCCACATGCTAAGCTCATGTACACCATGAGCTAAGCTACAAAGAGCAAACCAGATTCAGCATGGCAAAGAGAATACTCCTTCTGTGGAAGTAGTAGCCCATATCCTAGGGCCTGGAAGAAGCAATACAAGAAAGTAAAAAAAGAAAGGTTACTTGTTAGGCCCCTAGCGCAGTGCTTGGCACGTAGAGGTGTTCCACGATTGTTTACTGCAATGAATAAACTCACCCAGAGAACCTGAAACTCCAGAGGCAGAGCTTGTGGATGTAGTTTCACCTGGGGGGCTCAGGCCAGAGAAGTTCCGGAGTGGGGACAGAGTAGTACCAAAGAATCCTGCAAAAGAAGCCCAGGCTGAAGCTGCCTCCTACCTGCCAGGGGTGCCCAGCAGGGGCTTTCCTTGGGATGGGGTGGTTACTCACCAAAGGGTCCCAGGCGCCCAGCAATCTCTGCCAGGCTGGCCCGCAGGCTGGGCAACAGGGGCAGCGTTCGATGCCCAAGTGTGGGGGCTGCACCTGCTCTCAGTGCCATGTCAAACTTCAGCTCCAGCTCGCTCTGGTGGGGCTTGGGAACACTGGATGGAAGTGCTGTGTCCCAGGTCACAGTGCTCCTCCTGGTCTGATAGGGGGCAGTGGGCCAGTCGCTGGGCCCAGAGCGCCGGGATGTGGACTCCGGGAGCAGGGAGGAGGCCCGGAGCTTTGAGCCGCCTTCAGCGGAGCCCCACTCAGTGAGAGAGTTCCCCGGGGAGCCCATCAGCAGTTCCCAAAGGGGGTCAGTCCTCAGCCCACTGGCCACCTCTTCCCCTGGCTCCTGGCCTGGCCCAAGAGAGAGTGGCTGGGTCTCTGTGACAGGGCTTCCCCAGACACCAGCAGGTCCCCGAAGATGGAATTTGAAGTTAAGTCCCAGGTTGAGAGACAGCATAGAGGCCTCACTTTGAGGTGGGGGGGTCAAAGTGGTGACAGGGGCACCTGGGACGGAGGAGGTGGGCTGGGGGCCCACAGTAGCAGCAAACAGGATGCAGCAGAACAGTCCCAGCCCTAGACAGCCATGCCTGGCCATGGCCCCACCTGGCTTTGGGTGGCCTTGGTGGGCAGGGACTCAGTTCTTCAGCACCTTTTGAGCACGAAGGTCCTGGAGAGAGGAGAGGCCCTGTGAGCCCTGGCTGTGGCCACCCTCTTCCCTTTCCCAGGATGGGATTCCCCAGAGAGAGGCTTCTGATCTCAGAGAAGCAGGTAGTGCAGGTAGGATGCAAAGTGTCCTGCCCATGGCTCTGGCTCTTCTTGCTGGGCCCTTCCTGTACCTTCAGGCCCCAGCACAAATCCCTGCCTGGGGGTTCCTCCTTCCCCATCTGCTCATGCAGAAACTGGGGTCTGACTGCAACCAGGGATCCTCATCCTTAACTAGTAGCAAAAGGGATGGACTTGGGCTTCCAGATGTGGATTCCTCCCTTCCTTCCCTCTGCTGAGCCTCAAGTATTTACGGAGGCCTACCATGTGCCAAGCACCCTTCTGGGCATGTAACTGTGAACAAGCAAGCCCTTCCTATGTCTTGACCTATTCCAAGCCCCACCTCCCGCCCCAGCCAGAAGTGCTGGCACTCTCACTCTCAGACCCCAAGGGGCACAGGGCCTCGGGAGGGGTGAAGCCAGCGCTGAGTGATCTGGCCCAGTCAGAAGGCCCCCCAGCCTCTGGCCAGAGAAGCAAGGTTCCCAATCTGGCAGAAGCACCTTCCCTCCAGCCCCTCCCCTTTGCTGGGTCTGGGCCTGTTCCCTTTCCCAGGACCCTAGAAGTATTCGGGGTAGGGGCAGCTTGGCGATCTCTGGCTTCCTGGAGGAGAACGCCAGGCAGGCAAGCTGGGCGAATGGAAGGCAGCTGCGGCGGACTCCTACCCCCTCCCCAGAACTCTCTCCTCCATGCGCACACATCTGGTGGGGGAAGGGAGGGTGAGCCAGGGACACACGTGCACCCGGCACCCTTACATCACACACATAGCCACACCTAGCGCCCGTGACACACTCACCCTTCACACACCCCTGCCCCTGCACACACACACACACACACACACACACACTCTGTCCTGCCGAGCCCCTCTCCTTCCTGCATGGGTTCAGACCCAAGCTCTGTGACCTCCGGCTTCCCCTGTCACACACACACACACACACACACACACACACACACACACACACGGCATGTACTGTACAGAGAGATGCACACCCCCTACACACATTCACACACACAGACACATGCCACACACCGCCATACCCCCACACTCGTACACGCCCACCACCCCTCGCAGGCACACATGCACACACGCGCGCGCACACGCACACACACCCCCAACCTGAACCGGCCGCCCTGCTCCCCGGGGTCCCTCCCGCAGGCAGGTCTCTTCGCCGAGTCCCGGAAAAGGGGTGGTCATGGTGGCCCTGGCGCCCAGCTGGGCAACGCTCCGTGGTGTCTCACCGCTTCTCTCTGCTGTGCCCAGCGCTCCGACTGAAGATACCGACCCCCAGCTCCCGGCGCCCCCTCGCCTAGTCCAGAGACCGCAGCCTCTCCGCCCTGCTGCCCCTGATCCGCCCCTGGCCCGGTCCGCGGCCCGCAGCGCTCTCACCAGGCGGGCGGCCCGGCCCCGCGCTCCACACTCTGCGCTCCCTCCCCGCGGCGCCGCCTCCTGGCTCCGAGCCTTGCTCCCCGGGAACCGCCAGCGCCGGGCTCCGCGCGGCGGGCCTGACGGCCCCCCTGCCCGCCCTGCTCCGCGCCTCCCCCTCCTCCTCCTCCTCCTCCTCCTCCCACCCAACCCTCCGCCGGCGGTCCCCCCACACCCTGACGGACAGGCAGGCGCGCACAGCAGCGCGGAGCCGCGGCCACCTCGGTTTCGGGCGCCTCCACGCGCGCTCATTCACCCAGTGCTGTCAATCAACCACGGCGGGCTCCTCTCTGTGAGCCTAGCGAGGGCAATCACACATTCGCAGGGCGGCCCAGCACACACATCCACACGCGCGCCTTGGCCAGGAAACACACTCGCAGGTCGGAGGGTGAGCGCACACACACGCACACATGGCAGCCTGCCCAGGATGGCACCCTGGGCAATAAGAGCCCCACCGTTTGCTAAGTAGAAGTACAATGGGCACTTCTACTTCCTTTATCTCATGAGTCCTCACGGCAACCCTGTGCATGTCCGCACTTTGCAGACAGTTAAATGAAGACACAGAAAATTACCGCATTTGCCCAAGATTGCACAGCTTGGTAGAAACTGGAATCGTCTCCCTGCCGGCCCTCTCTACCACCAGGTGGTTTTCAACAGTTGGACTGCTACACAGCAGTGCCTCCAACACTTCACAGGTGAACTGTCAAACGCCATTCCCTGTGCGACGTGTCTTTTCGCTAAAACGGATCTCTCAAAAATACTGTTTCAGAAATGGTTGCCAGAAAGAATGATGAGCTAAGCTGCTTGTGAGGAGTGGATTACAACTGGTTTCTAGTAAAAGATGTGGAGAGAACAGTACAATCAAAGCCTGGGCTCAGTAGTTCACGCCTGTAATTCCAGCACTTTGGGAGACTGAGGCAGGATGATCGCTTGAGTCCCGGAATTCAAGAATAGCCTGGGCAACATAGCAAAAGATAAAACAAAAACAAACAGCAGGCAAGCAAGAGGAAAGAAAGAAAGAAAGAAAGAAAGAAAGAAAGAAAGAAAGAAAGAAAGAAAGAAAGAAAGAAAGAAGGAAGGAAAGAAAGAGAAAGAAAGAAGGGAGGGAGGGAGGGAGGGAGGGAAGGAAGGAAGGAAGGAAGGAAGGAAAATTAGCTGGGCGTGATGGGGTGTGGTGGCAGGCACCTGTAGTCCCAGCTATTTGGGAGGCTGAGACTGGAGGATTGCTTGAGCCTCGGAGGTGGAGGTTGCCGTGAGCTGTGATCATACCACTACACTCCAGCCTGGGCAACAGAGCAAGACCCTGTCTCAAAATGAAAAACAAAGAGAAAAGAACTTGCCCCTTCACAGAAAGTAGGAGAGCTCAGGCAAAAGCTGACACATGTTGAAGATGACCAAGAAAACTGAGCAGTCACTATGTATACTTCATGGACCCCGTTAAGCTGTAGTAGTGACTAATTTAAGTAGTACTGACTCATTTATGTGGTTCTGAGTCTCTAAATCCCTTCGTGTTTTCTTCTAACAATGCTAGTAATTTAAAAGTATCAGAACATGAAACACTTCTGGCTCCCTGCACCATTTAAAACTTTCCCTCAAAATCTAAACCTCCAACTGTGTGCCAGGAATGATGGTGGATGCTTTATAAGAGTCTCCTTACTTATTCATTATCACAAGCCACAGAGAGAGAAAAATTATTGTCACCATGTTATAGCCTTGTATATGACCCTGAATTTCCTTTCCATCTATATCCCCTCTCTTCTTCTCTGGAAGGTTGTGGGAATTGCAGGGTGGGGGACGGCGGGTGGTAGCGGGCGCTGGTGTTGCTTAAAGAGTTACTTAGGGCAGATTCTGTCTCAGTAATTGAGAGCTAGCTTAGCATTTTGTGGACATGATCCATGGCTATTTGATAAGTGAATAATGATGAATGGTTCTAGGGTCCATGTGGGCAATGGGTTGCATTTCAGAAAGGCATCTTGCTTATCACAGAGCCCTGCCAATTGATGTAAAATCAAATCAGGCCACCAACTGAGCTACTCTCAGAGTCATCAATGATAAAGTCTGAGATTTATTCCAGGTCCCTTAACAAAGCATTGCAAAGGACATCTCCAGTTGCAACCCCAGGGGTTATCATACCCTGCCCCCACCCCGAAGTCCATTAGGAGTTGCCCGGAGGCTGCAAACTAGGATTCAGCCTCTAATTTTCTCTCATATGCTTAATAAAAGTTATCCTACTGGAGACATTTTCTTTGAATCCTCCTCATAGAAAAGCCCATTTCCTGCTAATCATGTTCACTTAAAGATTTCTACGTGGAAAGACAGAAATAAACATATCCCAGTACATTAAGATAGCAATCCTCCATGTTATTCCCAGGAATAATTTTTAAAATATATTGGAAAAGGAAGTAAGGGTTCTGCGTTAAGATGGTAATTGAATGCATATATCTAATTTCACTCCCTCCCAAAACCCCACTAAAATTTCAGTAAAGACATTTTCAAATCAAGAGAGAAACCTACAAGGATGCAAAGACCAGGAAAGGAGACAATAGCAATAGTATTTTTGAGACAGGATGGTAGGCAGTCATGCAGTTACTGACTTACCAGCCCCAAGGAAAAAGACATCCCAAACTGGCAGTGGGGAAAACCGAGAGCCAACTTGATTTTCATTGCAAGGCTCTCAGAAGGCACAGAAAATGGCATTCCAAGATATCTCTAGAACTGCGGGAAAGGTTGCTAAAGTAGGGACTGAGCTGAAACACAGTTAGGTCCCTAGACCTCTTCCCTAACTCCAAACCACTGGGCAACAGTCTTTCTCATATCGCAAGAGTCTGGAGGATTTTCCTCTGAAGAAGGTAAGATAGAAGGTATCTGGACTGGGAAAACTTCCGGCAGAGTTGTGAACAGATATGCCAGACTGAAAATGCTGAAAATGAGGGGATTAAGTGACCAAGTCATATTGAATGTTAAATACAGAAACCCTGAGTCTTCTCCCAGAACTGGTTCCCAAAGTGCTAGGAGCAGGACCTTTGCTTCCAGGCTGGAGACTAGAAGATTCTATACAGGGGCATTTTACCAGCCTACCCGTCTAAACATTCTGACATAGGGGTTCTCCAAAACAACCTGGTTAGATCGCCCTACTGCAGCAAACCCAACCTGTGAGCTTGGAGTTTCCCAAAGAAGTGAGAGACAAAACAATCAGAAAAAGTAACTTAGAGAAACAAGTTACACAAAAAGAACAGGGCACCAGAAAGATCATTGTTAATATCCTCAGAGACGTGAGAAAGTACTGTATCCATGAAACAAGAATAAGATGCTATAGAAAGGAACATTCAGAGAACAGTAACAGTAACAATAACGCCTTGGAAAATAAAATAATGACAGCATAAGCCAGGCACAGTAGCCCCATGCCTGTAATCCCAGCTACTCAGAAGGCTGAGACAGCAGGATGTCTTGAGCCCAGGAGTTCAAGACCAGCCTGGACAACATAGCAAGATCACCTCTCAAAAAAAAAAAAAAAAGAAAAGAAAAGAAAAAAGAAAAAGATCACGACAGCAGAAATAAAAACCCTCAATAGAAAGATTAGAAGATAACGTTGATTAAATCTCCCTAGGAAGTAAAGCAAACATACTAAAAGATAGAAAATATAGGAGAGAAAAGATAAGAGCATTAGAAGATAATTCCAGGAATTCAGCGTCAACATAAATGTTCTAAAAAGTAAAAAAGGGCTGGGTGCAGTGGCACACATCTGTAATCCCAGAAATTTGGGAGACCCAAGGCGGGAGAATCACTTGAGCCTGGGAGTTTGAAACCAGCCTGGGCAACAGAGTGAGACCTGGTCTCTATAAGAAAAATTTTAAAATTTGCTGGGCATGGTGGCACATGCCTGTAATCCCAGCTATTTGGAAGACTGAGGTGAGGATTAATTGAGCCCGGGAGGTGACGGTTGCTGTGACCCATGATCACACCACTCCACTCCAGCCTAGATGACAAAGCGAGACCCTGCCAGAAAAAAGAAGGAAGGAAGGAAGGAAGGAAGGAAGGAAGGAAGGAAGGAAGGAAGGAAGGAAGGAAGGAAGGGAAGAATCCTGCATCAAGTTGATCATTGGCACTTCAAATGCATTTGTGGCTCTAGCTTCCTCCCAGGGCTATCAAAAAAATGAAAAATAATGAAAGAAAACAAAATTTTAAAAAGAACCAGAGGAAAATGGAAGAGAGAAAATAATCAATGATCGAATATGAAGAAATTTTCTAGAAGGACACGAGTTGCCAGATCATAAAATGGTCCACCAAGTCCCCAACACTGTAGATTAAAATAAACCCACACCAAGATAAATTAAAGAGAAGAGTCTAGAAATTTCCAGATAGAAAGAAAAAAACACACAAAGACTCAATTATCACAAATGTTTTGAATTTCTCAACAGCAACACTGGAAGTGAAAAGCAATACCTTCAAAATTTTGAAGAAAATTGCTTTCAACCGAGAATTTATACCCATTCAAACTATTAATCAAGTAAGGAGTTAGAATACAGGTATTTACATCCTCAGACGTATGAGATTTCAAAAGGTTTGCCTCGCATGCACAATATCTGAAAACGCTACTGGAGAAAGTGCTCCACCAAAACGAGAGAGTCAACCAGGAAAGTAGAAGGCACAGGGTGCCAGAGATAGAGATCTATCACAGGGTAGAAGCAAAGGGAGGCCCTGGGAAGATGGTGGAGGGGGATCCCAAGATAGCAACTGTGTACCACATGCAAAGGGAAGCCAGTTCAGATTGGAGCAGTGTGACTAACTCAGGAGACAGACACACTGGTAGCTATCACCACCAAGACCCCTGCTGTCAGTGTACCATTTTCAGAACCTGACTCAGATCAGAATGTCTGGTGAGCCTGGCCCTGATACCGAATTGTACTAGTCTTATCTTGACCAAGTGCTGTAGAGCTCATGTTCTCCTTGCCACATCCTGCTGCCTGATCAGGAAGTTTGCACTTGACCTGCCCATGAAAGAAGGAGATAGAAGTGAGCTCCCAGGCAGAAAGCACAGAGCAGCCAGCTGCCCCTGACCATATTCCATCCAGATGTCCAAGGTCTGGCTGATGCTACAGCCCGGCCACATGCCCTCATTGCAGGGAGTCCTGTGCTTCCCAGGACTGTAGATTAAAATAATCCTGGGAGTCTTCATCTAGTAAAAAATTGTCCTTTCCTTTTGTATTAGGATTATGCTTGCTTCCCAATATTGTTTAGGAATATACACATATATGGTAAAGACCATAGACAAACGCAAGGGAAGGATTAGCCTAAAAGTCAAGAGAGTCATTCCCTGGGGTAAGGAAGACAAGGAGGGAGTGGTTATGACTCAGGAGGGAAACCCAAGGGGCTTCTAAGATACCAGTGATGTTTTATTTCTTAATCTATGAGACAGATACATGGATGTTCATTTTCCTTCCTTCCTTCCTTCCTTCCTTCCTTCCTTCCTTCCTTCCTTCCTTCCTTCTTCTTTCTCTCTTTCTTCTTTTCCCTTCTCTCTTCCTTCCTTCCTCTCTTTCTTTCTCTTATTGAGACAGAGTCTTGCTCTGTCACCTACGCTGGAATGCAGTGGCGCAATCACAGCTCACTGAAGCACCAACCTCCTGGGCTCAGCCTGACCCTCCCACCTCAGCCTTGCAAAGTTCTGGAATTAGTCATGAGCTACCTAGTCCAGCCCATTTTCTTATTTTTTTTTTAAGCATACCTATGACACCCAGATATATAAAGCAAATATCATTAGAGCTAAAGAGACAAATAGACCCCAATACAATAATAGCTAGAGACTTCAACACCTCAGTTTCAGCATTGGACAGATCATCTACACAGAAAATCAACAAAGAAACAGCAGACTTGTTCTGTACTACAGACCAAATGGACCTAATAGATATTTATAGAACATTTCATCCAATGGCTGCAGAAAACACATTCCTCTTAGCACATGGATCATAACATATAGCACAGACTATATGCTAGTCCACAAAACAAGACTTTAAAATTTAAATATATATATATATATATCAAGTACCTTCTCTGACCACAATGGAATAAAACTAGAAATCAATAAGAGGTACTTTAGAAACTATACAAACACATGGAAATTAAATGTTTCTGAATAACCAGTGGGTCAAGCAAGGAGTCAAGAAGGAAATTGAAAGATTTTGAAACAAATGATAATGGAAACACAGCATACCCAAACCTAGGGGATATGGTAAAAGCAGTACTAAGAGGAGAGTTTACAGCTATAAGCACCTACATCAAAAAAGTAGTAAAACCTCAAATAAACAACCTAATAATGCATCTTAAAGAACTAGGGCAGCCAGAGCAAACCAAACTGAAACTTTTTTTGTTATTTCATTTTTTTCTTATTTTTTTTTTTACAAGCCAAGGCGACAATCCCAAACTTGGTAGAACAAAAATAATAATACAAATCAGAGCAGAGGCCAGGCACAGTGGCTCACGCCTGTAATCCTAGCTCTTTGGGAGGCTGAGGTGGGCGGATCACTTGAGGTTAGGAGTTCAAGACCAGCCTGACCAACATGGTGAAACCCCGTCTCTACTAAAAATACAAAAATTACCTGGGCATGGTGGTGCAGGCCTGTAATCCCAGCTACTCAGGAGGCTGAGGTAGGAGAATCGCTGAAACCTGGGAGGCGGAGGTTGCAGTGAGCCAAGATCAAGCCACTGCACTCCAACCTGGGCGACAGAGTGAGACTCTGTCTCAGAAAAAAAAAAAAGAAGAAGAAGAAGACTAATCAGTATATCAAAGAGATATCTGCACTCCCAAGTTTATTGTGCCACTATTCACAACAGAGAACATTAGGAAGCAGCCTAAGTGTTCATCAACAGATGAATGGATAAAGAAACTGTGTGGCCTGTCAGGGAAGTGGGGGGAGGGAGAGCACCAGGTGGAAGAGCCAATGGGTGCTGGGCTTAACACCTGGGTGATGGGTTGATTTGCAGCAAACCACCATGGCACACATTTACCTATGTAACAAACCTGCACATTCTGCACATATACCCCAGAACTTAAAAGTTGATTTAAAAAACTTTAAGGAAAAATTTAAAAAGAAAAGAAACTGTGGTACATATACACAATGGAGTACTATTCAGCCACATGAAAGAATGAGATCCTGCCATTTACAGCAACATAGATGGAACTGGAGGTCATTATGTTGAGTGAAATAAGCAAGGCATAGAAAGACAAACTTCCCATGGTCTTACTTACTTGTGGGAGCTAAAAATGAAAATAATTGAAGTCATGGGAATACAGAGTAGAAGGATACCAGAGGCTGGAAATGGTAGTGGCAGTGGGAAGAAGTGGGGATGGTTAAGGGTACAAAAATATAATTAGATAGAACGAATAAGATCTGGTATTGATAACACAACAGGGTGACTACAGTCAGCAATAAGTTATTGTACATTTTAAAATAACTAAAAAGGGCCAGGCACAGCAGCTCACGCCTATCATCCCAGCTTTGGGAGGCCAAGGTGGGCGGATCACTTGAGGTCAGGAGTTCAAGACCAGCCTGGCCAACAGGGCAAAACCCTTTCTCTACTAAAAATACAAAAGTTAGCCAGGCGTGGTGACGCGTGCCTGTAGTCCCAGCTACTCGGGAGGCTGAGGCAGGAGAATCACTTGAACTCGAGAGGCAGAGGTTGCAGTGAGCTGAGATTGTGCCACTGTACTCCAGCCTGGGTGACAAAACAAGACTCTGTCTTAAAAAAAAAAAAAAAAAAGAGAGAGAGAGAGAGAAAGAAATGGAGATTCTGCTGTCAATATTGACATTTAACTTTGTTTTACAATTTGTAGCCAATGCAATAAGACCAGACGAACAAGCAGGAGGATAAAGAGAACAGAAAGAGGAGGGAAGAAGATTAAGGAGGAGAAAAAGAAGGAGGAGGAGAAAAAATATGGGAAAAGAACAAAGGAAAAGTTAAAATATTATTATTGGCTAAACAAGCCTCATAAGTAGCTGGGACTACAGGCACACGCCACCATACCTGGCAAAACCATGTTTCTACAAAAAATATAAAAATTAGTGGGGCATTGGGCAGGTGAGGTGACTCACGCCTATAATTCTAGTACTTTGGGGGCTGAGGCAGGCGGATTACCTGAGGTCAGGAGTTTGAGACCAGTCTGGCCAATATGGTGAAATCCCTTCACTATTGAAAATACAAAAATTAGCCAGGTGTGTGGCACGTGTCTAATCCCAGCTACCCAGGAGGTGAGACTCCCTCTCAAAAATAAATAAATAAATAAATAAATAAATAAGCTGGGCATGCCTGTAGTCCTAGCTACCGGATAGACTGAGGCAGGAGGATCACTTCAGCCTTGTGGGTAGAGGTTGCAGTAAGCTGAGATCGAAACACTACACTACAGCCTGGGCAACAGAACGAGACTGTCTCAAAAAAAAAAAAAAAAAGTATTTTGTGAAACAGAAAACTATTAGAAGAAACTGTGATTAGATTAAAGCTAAATATCCCATTCCACATAAACCAAGTGCATTAAGGACAGAAATAAGTTTATGTTTATCAAAAAATTAACTTTTGTGAAGAAAACCATACAACTTTATTGAGAGAGATAGAAGAGGCTTTGATAAATGGAGAAACAACTCTTTTATGGAGAGAGCCCCTCGACATTTTATAAGGTTATTCTCTCCAACTTGATTTCTATTTTTAGTACTATTTCGATTAAAATATCAATGTATGCCAGGCACGGTGGCTCATACCTGTAATCCCAACACTTTGGGAGGCCGAGGCAGGCGGATCACTTGAGGTCAGAAGTTCGAGACCAGCTTGGCCAACATGGTGAAACCCTGTCTCCACTAAAACCACAAAATTTAGCCAGACATTGTGTCCTGTAATCTTTATAATCCCAGCTACTCGGGAGGCTGAGGCAGGAGAATCACTTGAACCCTGGGGGCAGAGGTTGTAGTGAGCCAAGATCATGCCACTGCACTCTGCACTCCAGCCTGGGTGACAGAGTGAGACTCCTTCTCAAATAAAATAAAATAAAATAAAATAAAATAAAATAAGATAAAATAAATTATCAATATATTTTAAAGTTTGAAATAATTATTTTAAAGCTCATTGGTGAGAATAATGGGGGAAAATAAACCCTTTTGAAAAAGAAGAGTAGCAAGTGCAATGCATGGCAGAAACTTGCTCCTTTGGATGGTTTGTATTTATTCATTTACATACATGTTAAACTATACTTACAAAGCTACAATGATTCTGTGATAAATGAACAAACAAACAAAAACTGTGATGCTGGCGTAAGAATCACCAGGAAGTTCAAAGAAATGGGAAGCAGCACTAATCAGGTTCCCACCCCATTTCCCTGCTCTTCCCAGCACAGTTGTCTGCATGTATTACCTCCACATTCTCACCCCATACTCCAGTCTGGCATCCATCTTACTGCTTTACCGAATGGCTCTTGCCAAGTCATTCTGACTTTTAGCCCACTATGTCCAGTGGAGCTGGGTCTTCTTCCTTGACCTTGTTGAAACAGTAGATCTCACTGATCACTGCATTTGTCAAGGTTCTCCAGAGAAACAGAACCAAAAGGATATATGTAGGTATGTAGGAAGAGATTTATTATGACAGATTGGCTTATGCAATTAGGGAAGCTGAGAAGTCCCACAATCTGCTGTCTGTAGGCTGAAGGCCCAGGAAAGCTGGTGGTATAGTTCTAGTCCAAACCTGAAGGCTGAGAACTGGAGGAACCAATGGTGTAAGTCCCGGTTCAAGCCTGGAGAAACAGGAGCACCAATGTCCAAGGGCATGAGGAGATGGATGCCCAGCTCAAGCAGAGAGAAAATTCATCTTTCCTCTGACTTTTTGTTCTCTTCAACCTCTCAAACAATTGGATGATGGCTATTCTCATTGGTGGGGGTAAACTCTACTCAGTCTTCTGATTCAACTGCTAATCTCTTCCTGAAATACCCTCACAGACACACACAGAAATAATATTTTACCAGCTATCTGGGCACACTTGAGCCCAGTCAAGTTGATACCTAAAATTAACTGTCACAATCATTTACTCTTTCTTCTTGAGGACTCACTCTCTTGCCTTCAGAGACACTGTATTTTCTTGGCTCTCCTTCTCTGCTGCTCTGCCTCCTCCATCTACAGTTTTTCGTAGGTAATCCCATCTATCTAGGAAATGCCAACTCTGACCTCTAACCTGCAGACGAATCTTACCTAACCACCTACCTGACATCTCTGCTTGGCTATCTAAGAGATACTTCAAACTTGTCATGTTCAAAATAGAGCTATTTTTTGTCAACCATTTCTAACCAAAACAACAACAATAGTCAATCTCTCTACCAAAAGACATTTTCCTTTCAGCCTGTAATCCCAGCACTTTGGGAGGCTGAGGTGGGTGGATTGCTTGAGCCCAGGAGTTTGAGACTAGCCTGGCCAACATGGTGAAACTCCATCTCTACAAAAAATACAAAAATTAGCTGGGCGTGGTGGCACATGTCTGTGGTCCCAGCTACTCAGGAGGCCGAGGCAGGAGGACTGCTTGAGGCCAGGAAGTCAAGTCTGCAGTGAGCCATGATCGCACCACTGCACTTCAGCCTGGAGACAGAACCAGATCCTGTCTCAAACAACAAACAAACAAACAACAACAACAAAAGCTTAAGGATATTCTTGACAGCATTATTTATAACAACAAAACACTGGATACTACCACATGGTCTAACAATAGGGAAATAGCAGCCAGGTGCGGTGGCTCACGCCTGTAATCCCAGCACTTTGGGAGGCGGAGGTGGGTGGATCACCTGAGGTCAGGAGTTCAAGACCAGCCTGGCCGACATGGCAAAACCCCGTGTATACTAAAAATACAAAACAATTAGCTAGGCATGGTGGTGCACACCTGTAGTCCCAGCTACTCAGGAGACTGAGGCAGGAGAATCACTTGAACCCAGGATGCAGAAGTTGCAGTGAGCCAAGATCACGTCATTGCACTCCAGCCTGGGCGACAGAGCCAGACTCCGTCTCAATTAAAAAAAAAAAAAAATAGGGAAATGGCTAAATAAATTATGAAGCAACAGTATGCAACTGTTAAAAATAAAATGTTAGGCCAGGCACAGTGACTCACGCCTGTAATCCCAGCTCTTTGGGAGGCCAAGGCAGGCAGATCACGAGGTCAAGAGATCAAGACCATCCTGGCTAACACGGTGAAACCCCGTTTCTACTAAAAAATACAACAAAAATTAGCCAGGCATGGTGGCAGGCACCTGTAGTCTCAGCTACTCGGGAGGCTGAGCCAGGGAAATGGCGTGAATCCGGGAGGCGGAGGTTGCAGTGAGCCGAGATTGCGCCGCTGCACTCCAGCCTGGTCGACAGAGCAAGACTCTGTCTCAAAAATAACAAAAATAATAATAATAAATAAAGTGTTAAAGATTGTAATAAAATGAAAAATAATTATGTTATAATGTTATATATACATTAGTTTTTCAACCCAGGTGAAACTGAAATACTAAGCCTGAAAAAAAGAAAAAAAGCAGGACATAAAAGCATATATACAATAGCATCACAATTATTACATTTATTTTTCTGTGTATTCCTAATTGTCTGGCCTGAACATAGATTTTTTTTTGACGTGGAATACTATTTTATTTGTATTTATGCTTTTAATTTACACGAATGGCATTGGGTAATTGACCTCATTCTGTTTCCTTTTTTACTCAATACTTTAAAAAATTATTAATAGGCAGGGTGCAGTGGCTCTCACCTGTAAGCCCAGCACTTTGGGAGGCAGAGGTGGGTGGATCACCTGAGGTCAGGAGTTTGAGACCGGCCTGGCCAACATGGTGAAACCCCACCTCTACTAAAAATACAAAAATTGGCCAGGAGTGGTGGCGGGAACCTATAATCCCAGCTACTCAGGAGGCTGAGGTAGGAGAATCGCTTGAATCCAGGGGACGGAGGTTGCAGTGAGTCAAGATTGCACCACTGCACTCCAGCCTGGGCAACAGAGCAAGACTCCATCTCAAAAAATATTTTTTTAATAGACTTTACTTTTTTACAGCAGTTTTAGGTTCACAACAAAATTGAGTGGAAAGTACAGACATTTCCCATAAGCTCTCTGCCCACACAGCACAGCTTCCCCCATTATCAACATCGCTCACCAGAATGGTACATTTGTTACAATAAGTGAACTACATTGACACATTGTTATCACCCAAAATCCACAGTTTATATAAGGGATGTCTCCAGGACTGTACAGTCTGTGGGTCTGGATGAACGTATAATGACACGTTTCCACCATTATAGTACCATCCAGCACAGTTTCACTGCCCTAAATATTCTCCATATTCCACCGACTCATTCCTTCTTCCCCTCTAACCCTCGGCAACCAATGATCCTTTTATTGTCTCCATAGTTTTGCCCTTTCCAGAATGTCATATAGTTGGAATCACACAGCATGTTTTCAGATTGGCTTAGTCATATTCATTTACGTTTCCTCCATGATGTATTTTCATGGCTTGATAGCTTCTCTCTCTCTTTTTTTTTTTTTTGGAGACAGGGTCTTACTCTGTCACGCAGGCCGAAGCTGGAGTGCATTGGTGTGATATTGGCTCACTGCAACCTCTGCCTCTCAGGCTCAAGTGATCCAGTGATCCTCCCACCTCAGCCTCTGAGTAGCTGGGACTACCAGTGCATGCTACCATGCTGGCTAATTTTTGTATTTCTTTTTGTAGAGACAAGGTTTCACCATGTTGCCCAAGCTGGTCTTAAACTTCTGAGCTCAAGTAATCTGCTTGCCTCGGCCTCCCAAAGGGGTAGGATTACAGGCATGCACCACCATGCCCACTCTACCTCTTTTTAGCACTGAATAATATTCCATCGCCTGGATGTACCACAGTTTATTTATCTGTTCACCTACTGAAGGACATCTTGGTTACTTCCCAAGTTTTCAATTATGGATACAGCTGCTATAAACATCCTTGTGCAAGTTTTTCTGTGGACAGTTTTCAATTCATTGGGGTATGCCGAGGAACACAATTGCTGTATCATGTGGTAACAGTATATTTAGTTTTATAAGGAGCTGCCAAACTCTCTTCCAAAGTGGCTGTACCATGTTGCATTCCCACCAGCAATGAATAAGTGTTCCTGTTGCTCTACATCCTTGCCAGCATTTGCTGTTTTCGATTTTTGCCATTCCAATGGGTATGTAGTAGTTTCTCACTGTTGTTTTAATTTGCCATTTCCTAACAACATATGATGTTTAGAATCTTTCATATGCTTATTTTCTGTCTGTATATCTTCTTTGCTGGGCTATCCTTCCAGCTCTTTTGCCCATGTTTAAATCATATTGTTCTTTTTCTTATTATTGAGTGTTAAGGGTTCTTGGCCAGGCACAGTGGCTCATGCCTATAATCCCAGCACTTTGGGAGGCCAAGGCGGGCAGATCACTTGAGGTCAGGAGTTCGAGACCAGCATGGCCAACATGGTGAAATCCCATCTCTACTAAAAATCCAAACATTAGCCGGGCATGGTCACAGGTGCCTGTAATCCCAGCTACTCAGGAGGGTGAGGCAGAAAAATCGCTTGAACCTGGGAGGCAGAGGTTGCAGTGAGCCCAAGTCGCACCGCTGCACTCTAGCCTGGGCAACAAAGCGAGACTCTGTCTCAAAAAAAAAAAGAAAGAAAGAAAGAAGAGAAGAGAAGACAAGAGAAGAGAAGGTAAGGAAGGAAAGAAAGAAAAAATATTTTCAATACAGTCTTTTATCAGCTATATCCTTTGCAAATATTTTCTCCTAGTCATAGACCACTTTTTTAATTTTTTAATTTTTTTTTTTTTAAGAGACAGGGTCTCACTCAATTGCCCAGGCTGGAGTATAGTTGCATGATCATAGCTCACTGTAACCTGGAACTCCTGGGCTCAAGGGATTCTCCTGCCTCAGCCTCATGAGTAGCTATAACTACAAGTGTGTGCCACCACGCCTGGCTACTTTTTTTTAAAGTTAGCCCTATGTAACCCAGGCTGGTTTTAAACTGGCCTCAAGCAATCCTCCCACCTTGGTCTCCCAAAGTACTGGGATTACAGGCATGAGCCACTGTATCTGGCCCATAGATTATATTACAATCACAATTTAAAGAGTGATATTTAGAATCAATACAAAACAAATCACCCAGGTGTATATCTCAACACCCGGAATGCCTCTGTCATCTAAGGGCCCTGTCATCTTTCTGGGTCCCAGACTCTGATCTCCCTCACCCCCTCCCAGTGGCCATGGCTAACGTCTTTCCAACAGCCACTTTCTCGTCTGGCCTCTCTGAGCTCAGCCATTTGCTCTCTCTCCCTCTTTCAACCACACTCTGAGGTTTTCTGTCCTTCTCTAGGGGCAGACAGTGAGGACACATTCTAGGGATACTCCTAGGGCTGAATCCCTTCTGGGAGAGGACAGTAGACCAGGAACAGCATGGTACTGAGGCACCAAGCACCTGAAAGTAGAGTTTGTTTTGGGTCTGGGAGTCAGAGCAAAGAGAAGGCAGAGGGGAAGGACCATGAGAGGGATGTCAAGAAAAGACAGGCCTGGAATGAGGGCACGACAGGTCTGTAATGAGGGCACCTCAGCCCAACTCTGAGGGGCTGTCCCCTCCCAGGCAGGCCAGAACACCTTTCCCAGCACCCACAGGGCCAGGCCCAGCTCTCTCCCAAGAGAAATGAAGAAAACTGGAGGTGAACAAGAAGCAGAGTGGTGAGGGGGGTGGCTTGAGGAATAGAGCCTGGAACCCAGGAGCCCTCCTGGCTCTGGTCCCTGGCCTTCTCCCCTCGTGCCCTGGATCCTAGGACTAGAGAGTAGGAACAGACCAGCAGAAGGGCCCTCCAGTGGGTGCCTGATTTTTTTCTTTTTTTTATTTTTTCTTTTTTTTTTTTTTTGAGACAGGGTCTCCCTCTGTCACCCAGGCTAGAGTGCAGTGATAGGATCTCTGATTACTGCAACCTCTGCCTCTCGAGTTCAAACTGTTCTCGTGTCTCAGCCTTGCGAGTAGCTGGGACAACAGGCACATGCCACCAGGCCCAGATGACTTTTGTGTTTTTAGTAGAGACAGGGTTTCACCACGTTGGCCAGGCTGGTCTTGAACTCCTGACCTCAAGTGATCGGCCTGCCTCAGCCTCCCCAAGTGCTGGGATTATAGGTGTGAGCCACTGTGCCCAGCCCTGGGTGCCTGTTTTTCATCCCTTTGTACCTTTAGCTCTTGGGGATCAGTAGTAGGCAGGGCAAGGGCCAGGGAAGTCTGCTGCACACATTACTTTGTAATGACAAAAAACAAGTCCTTTCATCTTTGGACAAGGATGACTGCTCCCAAAGGCCTGCTTTGCTGGTCTCTGTCTCCTTCTTTCTTCAGCCCTTAGGCTTAACTCAATCTTACTGTTTCCCAACATAACAGATTTCTCATTTGCAAAATTGGGATAATGATTATCTCTCTGTCCTAGAGTTACTGCCACCATTAAATAAGTCAGTATATACAGAGGGCTTTAAACAGTGACCGGCACATAGATATACTTTGTGAGTGTTTGCTGCTATTCTTACTACAGCACTAGGGTTCCAAGGAGTGAAAGATGAAGCTGCTGGGTGCAGTGGAGGAGGTGGAGAAGTCTGGGTCAGTGAACAGGAGAGACTGGTAGTGGGGGACACCAGGACAGGGCCGGGGGGCAAGGAAGAGATGCAAGTGGCCAGAAGAGGAGTCTTGCCAGGGGCTGGACCACAGGTGCAGGTGCACTCTCACTAGCAGGTAAAGAGGTGAGGAGGCTGGCAGCTGGGAGGAGCTATGCACTATCTGCAGGACTGATCTGTTTTGTAGGGCAAAGTAGGCCCCGGGGCAGACTGTCCTGGTTCTCCTGTCACTGTGAAAAGGCACACAACTTGCCCACTTAGAGCAGAGTCCCCCACTCCTGCCCCTCCCACCCTGCCAAAGACCCCTGGACCACCCAGGCACAGGGTAAGGGGGATGGGGTGGTAGGTCGATGTCAGCACTGGGGGCTCGGATCCAAGCCCCTTCTCCTGCACCAACACCAAAGTAGGAACAAACCTCAGTGAGGCTTTGGTTTTTGACAACCTGAAGGCTTTCCACAGGTGCCAGGCGAACTCAGCTGTTTCTTGCATCGGGGGAGTGGAGACCTCCTGCCTGTAACCCCCTCCCCTCCCAGGTCATGATCCCTCAGGTCCTCAGAGAATAGAAGAGCAGCTGAGGGGCCTGTGGCGGGGGGAGGACCACAAAAAGCCACCAGGTCAGCACCCACATGAGGCCTAGTCAGGGTTTTCATGCATGAAGGAAGACACCTTATGCTCCCTCTGGAGCCCCAATGCAGGCCCCCAGCTCACCTCTGCAGGCCTCTCCACTCCCTGCAGCCAAGAGTTGGAGAGGCACCTCATGGCAGTCTCTGGCTCCTCACCTCAGCTCTCCTCCCTGTCTCCTCTGAGATCTGAGGTCTTCGTGATGTAAGTGGCAGTATTGCTAAATGGCAATGTTGGTGCTGGGGCCACTTCTCTCCCTGATCTGTGAGAGGGCCTGTCTAGGCAGGGAGGCTGGGGGCAGGGGCTGGTGGGGACATGCTCTGTGCCTGGGGCTGCTGGGGGAGAAGAGAGGAGCCCTTCCGATGTCCTCCATTCCTCTTCTCTCTCCCCTGGCCGCCTGGCCCTCTCCTGGGCAGTGGGTGGGCGGCTGGATCTCTGGAGTGCAGGCTGTGCGTGCAAACATCTTGTGGTCTGCACGTTTCTGCGCTCCCCACCCCACCACAAGCAGAGCCCTGATTGTGTGGCCTGTAGAGGGCGCTGGAGGAACCCTTTGTAAGACCTGCCTAGGAATGAGGGCTTGGGTGAAGGGGACACATCTGAAATACTAGTGCCTCTGGCTATTGGAGCAGATTGCTCAAAACGCACTTCCTGTTTTACAAGGTGTAATAAGCCATTCATCGAACTCCATCCCAAATTCTGAAATCCGAATAAAGTGCCTGGATCAGCCTTCCCTGGGAATGGAGAGAGCTGTGTTCCAGTTCTGCTTTGGCAAAGCTGCGAAGGCCGCTCCACCCTCCTTCTTCCAGGCGGGGTCACTGCTGGTTGATAGGAGAGTGAAGTCATGTCTATGAGGGCCAAGAGCAGGAAAAGCTGGGAGGGTGGAGATCACAGAGACGCAGGGCTGGCAGAAGCATGGGAGGTGACGGGGAAGCCCAGTGGAGGAGTGCTTGCTTCATCCTGGCACCCTGAGCAAGGTCATGCCCGGCCCCCGAGGGACCAGACCCCGCCAGGGAAAGGAGAGTGGGCAGCAGCTCCCCTGCCCCAACCAGGCCCTCACAGTCAGTGCCAGGGGGTGAAGCTGGTGGGGGAGGGTGGAGAATAACATATTGTGGGAGCTCCAAAGATACGAATCATTGAGCGAATGCAGAGGAGAAAGGGACGGAAGTAGGCCCAGGTCCTCTGGGTCTTGGTATTCAAAGTGTGGCCATGGACCAGCAGCACCGGATGCTTGTTAGAAAAACAGACTCTTGGCCAGGCGCGGTGGCTCACGCCTGTAATCCCAGCACTATGGGAGGCCACGGTGGGTGAATCACTTGAGGTCAAGAGTTCAAGACCAGCCTGGCCCACATGGTGAAACCCCCATCTCTACCAAAAATACAAAAATTAGCCAGGTGTGGTGGCAAGTGCCTGTAATTCCAGCTACTTGAGAGGCCGAGGCAGGAGAATCACTTGCATCTGGGAGGCGAAGTTACAGTGAGCTGAGATCGTGCCACTGCACTCCAGCCTGGGTGACAGAGCAAGACTCCATCTCAAAAACAAAAAAAGAAAGAAAGAAAAGTAGACTCTTGCCCGCTACCCCTGAAATCTGCATTTCAGCACGGGGCCACCCGCCTCACAGACAATCTAGAGCAATCTAGAGGAGACAGCAGGGTTGCACTGCCATCCCCATCCATGTCCCTGCACACAATTGGCTGCCTTGGCTTATGGTGACCCAGAAAGCTCCCCTGCCTTCTGGCCAGACAGGTCTGAGTGGCCTTCTGGAATTCACAGCAAGTGCGGAGTAGGGGCAGCGTGGAACAGTCTCTCATCCCACTCCCTCTCCATTGTCCCCAGCATCGTCCCCTGGTGCTGAGTGAGCCCTGGTGACAGGCAGGCTCAGAGAAGGCAGCCCAGGAAAGGGGGGATCAGGGGCAGCCCAGAACAGGGTTTCTTGATCCTTGGAGGTGGAGCTTCCACTGAAAATCTGGTGGAAGTTCTGCTCCCTCTGCCAGAAAAATGGACAGACACACCATGTTGCAAATATGGCAGGGGAACAATAGATCCTCCAGAGCCCACTCGTCCCGCAGCCCGCAAAATCCTCTCTCCTTCCACTCTGACGGTGTCTGAGTGCCTCCTCCTCCACTCCCCATGCCAGGGCCCCTCTGCCTCAGGGAGCTTGTAGGCCAGACCAAGATGCAAACCCAACGGGACGCCAGCCAAAGTAAAGGGGCCATGGGGGAGCTCCAGGAGGGAGGGGTTTATTTCCAATCTTGGAGGCAACCTTGAGATTGCAACAAGGCCACAGGCTTTGGAGTCAGCTAGGCTTGCCATCTGTACTGTGGGGATCCACGCTGCCCCACAAGGATAGCATGAGATCCTGGTAACATGTTGAGACCTACTCCCTCTGGTTAGGGAGGAGGTCACCATCCTAGCTAGGTGTGGCCCCCCACAAAGATGTCCATAATCCAGGACCTGTGAATGTGTTACCTTACATGCCAAAAGGAACTCTGCAGATGTGATTAAATGGAAAGTTTTGAGATGAGGAGATTATCAGAGTTTATCAGATGGGCCCAATATAACCACAAGGGTCTTTATAAGGGAGACAAGGGTGTCAGAGTCAGCGCAGGTGTGAAAATGGGAGCAGGGTAGAAAGACAGGGAAATTTAAAGATATTACATAGCTGATTCTGAAGATGGAGGAAGGGGCAGCCGCTAGAAGTCAGCAAAAGCAAGGGAATGGGTTCTCCCCTAGAGCCTCCAGGAGGAACGCAGCCCTGAGGACCCACTGCAGACTTCTGGCCTCCAAAACAGTAAGATTGTACATTTCTGTTGCTTTCAGCTGCTAAGTGTGTAGTGATTTGTTACAGCAGCCAAAGGAAACTAATACGCTAGGCCTTGCCAGGTAGAAGCCAGAGCCTGCTGCGGGGAAGCTGTGGGGCAGGAGGGAGGTCAGAGGGGAATTTTGCAGAAGGGCAGGGCAATGGCTGAGCCTGCAATGAGAGGGAGGAGGGGCCAGGCCCTGAGTGCTCAGCCTATGACCTCACCCTTGGCCAGCTGAAGCTGCCCTGGCACCCGGATGCCTGTCAGCCTGGGGTTATATGCCTGACTGGACCAGAAAGGGATCCCTGTGTAGCCAGTCCTGCGGCAAGGGTGGGGGTGTGACAAAGAAGTTCGATGCCAGAGAGGGAGCCCAATCAGCCCCGGGGCTGCAGAGCACACATGAGGGGAGGGAGGAGGCTGGTGGGGCTGGCACAGTGCCCTGTCGCCCAGGGCCCCCTGCCAGCTCAGTCCTTCTCTACCTCTCTCCTACTGATAGGAAGAACCTCCACCCCACTCTTCTCTTTCCTTTCTCCATCCCCAGCCTATTCTGCCCTCCCCCGGGAGAGTGGGAGGAGCAGGGACTTTGGGGCTAGAGATTGAGGCTGTGGGCTGGGCGGTGGCTCATGCCTATAGTCCCAGCATTTTGGAAGACTGAGCAGGAGGATCATTGAGACCAGGAGTTCGAGACCAGCCTGGGCAACATGGTGAAACCCCATCTCTACACAAAATACAAATAAAAAATTAGTAGATGTAGTGGCATGCACCTGTAGTCCCAGCTAATCAAGAGGCTGAGGTGAGAGGATCGCTTGAGCCTGGGAGGTCAAGGCTGCAGTGAGCCGTAATTATGCTACCACACTCCAGCCCGGGTGGTAGAGTGAGACCCTCTCTCAAAAAAATAAAAATAGAAATAGAAAGAGTGAGGCTGGGTCACAACTTCAGCTCAGTGGCTGAGAAGCTGAGTGACCTTAGGCAAATTACTATGCCCCTCTGAGCCTGTTTTCTCCCCTGGAAACGAGGATGATTGTAGTCCCCACTTTCCAGGGCTGTATTAAATGGCACCACGCATGTTAACACAGTGTCCAGCATATAGTCATCCCTCCAAGTGCCATCTTTGTGTTATCCTGTATACACTGTATTACCCACAAATACAAAAGAATGTTGGTCTCCCCTGCCAGCTGCCTGGTTCCTCAAGGGAGCACGTTTCCTCTCAATATCTTTGTATCCTCAACCTTGCTGTATACTTCCTGATGCAGACTGGATGATGAATATATGTTTTATGCATTCATTCAACATTTAACAAGTATTTATGGGTGACAGCGCTTTAGGGGATAAACACATATCAGGGAAAACAAACACTCTGCATATATTTATTTATGTTTTAGAGTCAGGGTCTGGCTCTATTGCCCAGGCTGCAGAGGCATAATCACAGCTCACTGCAGTCTTGAACCCCTGAGCTCAAGGGATTCCCCTGCCTCAGCCTTCTGAGTGGCTGGCATCACCATATCTGGCTATTTTTTAAATTTATTTTTTGTAGAGACCGAGTCTCACTGTGTTGCCCAGGCTGGTCTCGAACTCCTGGGCTCAAGCCATCCTCCTGCTTTGGCTTCTTAAATTGCTGGGGTTACAGGCAGGAGCCACACACCACACAGCCCAGGCACTATGCATACAAAGAGAGAGTATGTTTGTGATGTGTTATGGAGAACAATGAAGCAGGATGGGCAGGGATGGGGTCAGAGAGTGACAGTGTGTCGGGGGTGGCAAGGGGGTTCAGGGAAGTTCTAACATGATGCTCTTGAGCACAGACCCAAAGAAAGTGAGGGAGTGAGCCACGGGGCCTGGGGTGAAGAGGAGGGCACTGGCACTGGAAGACAGCAAGGAGGCTAGAATGACCAGGACAGTATGGGTAGGGGACAAGCAAGAGAAAGCCTGAGACAGTGGAGGCCTGATCATGAAGGACCTGTGGGCCCCAGCAAAGACTGACTTCCTCTTTGACCCTAGGGAAACCAGTGGAGTGTTTTAAGCAGAGGAACTACCTGCTCTCACTTACATTTTAGAATAATCACCTTGGCTGCTGTGTATTGAGAAAATTCTGGAAGGAGGCAACAGTGGGGACTAGGAAAATTGGAGCCCTTTGCAGTAACCCAGATGGAAGATGGTGATGGTTTGAGCAGCATTGTTGCAGAAGAGACTGGAGGAAGTGGTTAAACTGAAGGCAGTGCTAATGGGATTTGCCAATGGATTAAATATGAAGTATGTGCCAAGCATGATGGCTCATGCCTGTCATCCCAGCACTTTGGGAGGCCAAGGTGGGAGGATAACTTGAGGTCAGGAGTTCAAGACTAGCCTGGGCAACAAAGTGAGATTCCGTCTCTACAAAAATAAAAAATAAAAAATTAGCTAGAAGTGGCAGTGCGTGTCTGTAGTCCCAGCTACTCAGGAGGTGGAGGTAGGAGGATTGCTTAATCCTAGGAGGTTGAGGCTGCAGTGAGCTATGATTTTGCCACTACCCTCCAGCCTGGGAGACAGAGCAAGACCCTGTCTCATAAATAAATAAATAAATAAATAAATAAATAAATAAATAAATAGTGAGAGAAAGTGTAGTCAAGAATGACTCCAAGGGTTTTTGTTTTGTTTTGTTTATCTGAGCAACCAGAGGAATGAATTTGTTAGTTTTTAAGATAGGGTAAATGTAAGGAGGACCAGGTCTGGGAGGGTGGCAGGGAGTGTGATGTTAATTATATGTGTCAACTTGACTGGACCACAGAGTGTGCAGGTATTTGTTTAAATACATTTTTGAGTGTGTCTGGGAGGGTGTTTCTGGATGAGATTTACATTTGAATCAGCTGATTGAATGAAGCAGGCAGCCCTCCCCAGTGTGGGTGGCCCTCATCCAATCCATTGAAGGCTTGAATAGAACAAAAAAGGCTGAGTAAGAGAAAATCTCCTCTCTCTGCCTGTCTTCGAGCTGGGACATCAGTCTTCTCCTGCCTTTGGACTCTGGACTTACACCATCAGCTCTCCTGGTTCTCAGGCCTTTGGACTCGAACTAGCACTACACCATTGGCTCTCCTGGGTCTCCAGCTTGGCAACTGCAGGTCTTGGGACTTGTCAGCCTCCACAATGATGTGAGCCAATTCTTTATAATAGTCTGTCTCTCTTTCTCTGTCTCTCCACAAACACACACATTTTCTTTTTAGAAAAATATGTATGATTGGTTCTGTTTCTCTGGAGAATCCAGACTACTACAGGGAGTCAGAAATTCAGCACTGGTTATGATCAGTGTGAGATGTGGAGTAGGCAAGGAGATGAGAGCTCGAGGGAGTGGAGAGCAGGTAATTGAACTGGATTTGAATCCTCCAAATACGTCCCTTGACCTACTTGAAGTCAGTTTTCTCCTCTGAACAGTCCCTGGAACGGAATCCTTTCCTGCATCTCCTCTCTCCAGGTAGTCCTGGGTTCCAGCTTTGTGTCCTCCTTGGCAAGCTCTCCTGTCCTGAAACCGCAGAGGGGCCATATGACCTCCACAGTCTGAACTGCTATTCCCTGTCCCTCTGTGGTCCTTTGCCAGGAGAAGGCCCCACCATGAGGTCAGGGGAGACCCTGAGCAGTGGGGTCTCCCCACACCAGGTCAAGCAAGGAAAGAGCTCAGCTGGAAGGGGCTGGAATTTATTCTTGCCTCTCTCCAGCCACTCCTGCAGCTCCTGGCTTCCTGGCAAGCCTCTCCACCAGCACCCTCACAGGGCTTGGACACTTCACAGCTGCTGGGAGAAAGAATGGAATGGACCCAAGGACATCCAGGCAGGCCCAGGCCCTACCCGCTGGCAACTTGGGCAAGTCACTCTCTCCTAGCCTCGTCGTCCCATCCATCATAAAGGAACAGGCATTACTGCTATAGGTTGCTGAGGATAAGATGCACCTTTACAGCATGGTAATGAATGGTGGCAGAAAACAGGTCTTTTAGGTTCCTCTCTCCACCTAGCCAGCCTCTTTCCTTTCTGGGAGATGAAATTAGTTTACCCCCAAACCCTGCCTGTCCTTCGGAAGCCAAATTTTACTACGGATGCAGGTAACCAGGGAATGGTTGCCAAAGGCCGGGCTTTGAAAAGAAGGGCTGCTTGTTGCCTAGGAAACTGCCCCACTCCGGGTTCCCTGGGGTCCCACCGGTCGATGGGTCTCGGCGCCATCTGCCGGATACAGTGCCACACTGCTTCTGAAGCTCCCAGACCCGGAGTCCCACAGCCTGGAACAGGGAACACTCCTCTTCCCCCGCCCATTCTCCCCCACAGCATCACATAAAAGCTCTTTGCTCCTTTTGCCCCCAGACTTTCCCAGAGATTAGAGGCATGGGAAGGAGTTGGAAGCACTGTGGAGTGTGGGAGCGATGTCCTTCTCTACACATAGAGAGGACAGGGAAGCCGGACTCCTGGTAGCCTGAGGTCCAAGAACGTCTCTGCCCTAGTTGCTTTCCTGAGGCTTGCAATCCTCTTGGAAACTGTTTCCCACTACCTGCCTTTCCACAAGGAGGGAGCCATGGAAATGAAGAGGTTAAAGTTGAGGTAGGAGAGTGACATGTGGGTCACCGCAAGGTCCTGGTGCAACATCCCCTCCTGGGGAACCGCTCAGCTCCCACTGCTCCTAGACCCGAGTCCCCTTTTCTTCTCTGGGAGAACCTTCCTACCCATCTGACAGTTGCCAGGTGAACCCCTTGGAGCCTCAGATCGTCCTGCCCACTGGCAGAAGAGGGAGAAGCAGAAAGGTGCCTGCTATGAGACCAGGACTCCTGAGTTCAATACCCGCCCAAGGCAGCCCCTGGGCTTGGCCACCCTGAGATCAGCCTGCCCTGAAAAGTGAATGGGGAAGTGAAATATCTGAAGTTGGGATGCCTAGGGGTGGGGGTGTACCTCTTTCTCTTTTAGGATCACAAGTAGAGAAACTGAGGCACAGGGTGAGCGAAAGGCTGCTCTTTACCTGTTCCAGGCTAATACCACATCTTGCTATCCAGATGTCCCCTCTCCAACTCTAGCTGGGCTGGGGTGGGGGTGGGGGGCGAAGTTGACTTGGGAGCCGACATCCTGGCTCTCAGCCCAGAAGCTGATGTTGTCAATGGGCTTAAGAGCAGGTGGAGCAGGAGGCTGGGGACCAGGTCTCCTGGGTCCCTGATCCCACCTGTTTTCCCTCCTGAGCTAAGCCAGAAGGGTAAGCAAGGAGGAGGCTGGCGATGGTGATGCCTGAACCCTGCAGGTGAGAAGCCCTGCTCTGAGGACAATAGGTGTGAGAGGTGGGGCTGGGTACTCTGGCCTAGAAGAGGCTGCATGTGGCTGGAGGCTGCCACCTGGCCGCTGCCTTCTGCCCAGGTTCCCTGCCTCCAAACTCTCCTCAGCAGGAGGCAGGAAGGCTTCAGGGGTAAGGTGAGGTGGGCAGGGTTGGCCCTGTAACCTCCTGGTTAGCTGAGTCTGAGTGTCAGGCTATAGTGGGGTCAGAGAGGCTGAGGGTAGAATTTGACCCTTACAAGCCAGAAGGGATCCTGAAAGAATAAAAAGCTCTAATGAAGGGGAGAGGGAGGAGCTACCTCCGCCAACCCGCCACGCCCCAATGGTTGGGTCCTCTCTTCCTCTCCAGCCCTGACTCTGGATGTGAGGAGAGGGGTGGAGGGAAAGACTGAGGGGAGCTGAGTGGTTCCCCTCCGGCTGACTGCCCACTTCCTGACTGGCACTGGAGCCACAGAAGCTAAAAGGAGCCTCAGAGGGCTAGTCCAGTCCCCCTTGAATGATTGGGCCATGCCATCTGAGGGCCCTGTTCTCAGTCCTTGGAGCCTGGGAGATGGCTAGGGCCACCCACTCCTCCTCCTCTTGGTCCGGGTACACCAGAGATGGCCCCACTGCTTACCCGCCCACCGCGAGCTGATGGTCTGGGCGCTTCCCGCCCCCCCCCGCACCCCTCCCCCGCCGTGAGGGTAACTTGACTCTCCTGCCCACACACTGCTACTTGAAGCCCGGGCCTCCCAGTCCCCTGGCTCTACCTGTTGCTCTTGTTCCTGCCCTGGCTAGGGGCGAGGCTGGCTGCCTAGGCTAAGTCCCTGCAGCTCCACCTGGCCTGCAGCTTTGATGCGCTGGCTGGGAGAATGCACTGAGCCATTTCTTTTGCGGTGGCCTGGTGCGGGCTGCCTGAATGCTGATGTTGCTGCAGGGATCCTGGGGCACTGGCTGGCTGCACGCTGGCAGTGCACCCTCTCCCTGGGTGGGTACACCTTTGCACAGATGCCGCTGCCCATGAGCTGGGACCTGGGGCACCACAGCAGCATGGTTCAGCGCCTGTGGGGCCACATCTTCGACAACCTGGTGGTGAGTAGCCTGGACCACATGGTGCTGGGTGTGTGTCAAGGAGGGATGAGGGGGCACGTGCGCTGCACAGACCTGGTTGGACTTCAGGGGGGCAGGTAGTACTGCTGACCAAGGCATCTCTGATCTGCATTTCTCCCAAATGTGGCTCTGAGCTGCCTCTGAATATCCACCTGCTGTGGCCTTCCTACCCAGAGTCTCTCTCCCTTTGTCCCACTTGAGCCTCCTGCACTGTGGCTGAATTTGCAACCCAGAGTAAGTGTGTTGCCTGGGTCCAGACTTACATGCATTTATCACCCAGGCAAAGGGAGAGCCCATAGGACACAATACGACTCATTAACTCACGCCTGTAATCCCAGCACTTTGGGAAGCCGAGGCAGGCGGATCACCTGAGATCAGGAGTTCAAGACCAGCCTGGCCGACATGGTGAAACCCTATCTCCACTAAAAATACAAAAATTAGCTGGGCGTGGTGGTGGGCACCTAGATTATGCCACTGCACTCCAGCCTGGGTGACAGAGCGAGATTTTGTCTCAAAAAAAAAAAAAAGACTCATTTACTGAGCACATGTAACCTTCCTCATTTGTTCTCACATAATCCTTGCAATGAAGCCTGGGGGTGGGTGCTGTGTCATCTGCTTTTCTTAGGACGCGTGCTGTAACAAGTCTCAGACCATATAACTAGATGCATGGAATTCCTCTAAAACAGTAATCCTCTAACTTTAGAATGTATCAGAATTGAGGGGCTGAGTAGCAACCCAGAGGCCCAGACCCCATCCTACTACGGCAAGCCTAGGACTTGTTTGTTATTAGCTCTCCAGGTGATTCTGACATGCACCAAACTTCCAGGGCCACCATGCTCAAACCTCCTCTCCAAGGGCCATACTAATGCTACCATACCTTAAGGGGGAGATCACTGACTTACAAGGTAGTTCATCCTGTTCGTCAGCTCTATTAACCAACTAGGTTTAGTTCAAAATGGAACCTCTCCCTTTGAACCACTCACGCTCTTGATTCAGAGTGACTTGGCATTTATCTGAAAACGCTTAGATCTTTCCGATCTCAATGGCTGGTCAAGCTGCTTCCTGCATGATTTTTGTAAACCAATGCACAAGATGAACCACGAAACTTGGCCCTGTTTTGGTCCATCCCCTCTCATCTTCAACCATCCCCTGGGACCTGGGCAACATCCTCCTTCCCTGCTGGGTCACCTCTGACTCAGGTGCTCATCAAAGCCAGACTCCAGGGCACAAGGCCTCCCAGGACTGTCAATGACCCATTCACTTTGCAAGAACTCCTAGAGCAGATGCTGAACCAGCTCTGAGCCCACCTGATAGTCCTGCTGTCTAGCTCTTTCTTGTCCCTAGAAGCACAAAGCTAAAAAATGATGCAGTGAAACGCTGGCCCCTGAGCAAATAGTTCTCTGGCAGAAGGGGTCTGGGAGAGGGCAGGTATTGGTACAGCATGGCAGCAGGGAGCTAAGGGCCCCTCCCTTAGCCATAGGAGTGTATCCAGATCTTCTCCTTGGTCTGCTCATTCCCGCCACCCAAGGATCCCCTGGCCATCTTCCCTGCCTCTGCCCACTTGAGTGATGGCTGTATGGAGGGGTGTCTGTACCTTTGATAGACAGCTTTGTGCCTACTGCCCAAAAACAGAGGCACAGGAAGGCAATACGAATGTTCCAAAACCCCTCAACTCTAGCAGTATTCAGCAGCCCATGTGACAGTACTGTCTGCACCAGTGGGAAGTGAGGCTGGGAGGCACATCCTGAGGCACATATGAACAGTGGGAGCTAACCCACTCTGCTTTGTACCTATAGGTATGTTTCGGCAGATGAGACCACAGGCCCTGGCCATGCTGTACTGCCACCTGTGCCCTGGCTGCACCATGTGGCATGATGAGGCTGCGGTGGGCGTTTTTCAGCAGCCAGGTGTGAGGCCCCGATGCTAGAATTCTACAGCCGTGATGACCCCTCCACAATGCTGCCTGGCTGTAGGAGTTGCTGAGCAGCTTGCAGCAGGTAAACCTGCCAGTGTGGCACAAGCCTGGGAGACCTCCTGACATGGGGCCCACCTGCACCAACACACCCCCACCCCACCCCCAGTACCACAACGCCCTCATACCTTCCTGGGGAAGCAGGGCCTGGTGCCACACCCCCCAGCCCAACTCTGATGGGGCTCCAGTCACCCAACGGACAGGGGATACAGACAAGATGGTGGAGGCGTTGAGACCTGCTTGATTTATTCCGAGTATTTAACACACAATGACGCAACTGTGATCCCAAAGTGTGCAAAGTTAAAGCCTTCAACTGCAGCTGAGGAGAGGGGAGGAATGGTTCACCGGGGGACAGTGGTGAGTCAGGAATGACAGGCAGGCGGCCATGACCAGGGCAGCCTCTTCCCCAGGGCCAGGGACAGGGGAGTGGCCTGAGGAGCAGGACCCAAGGGTAGCCCAGGCCCGGGGAAGGGGGCAGAGACCTCCCCTTAGCCTAGGTCAGGAGCTCAGAAGTGCCACATGGCTGAGGGGCAGCGGCCCGGGAAGGGCCAGAGGCAGGGCCAGGAGAGCACCATTTCCTGGGGGGCTGGGGGCAGGGAGGTGCCCTATAGGAGAGGCCAGGAGGGGCCACCTGCCCCTGGGGTGGGGGCCGGGCTGGAGCAGGCTGCAGCAAGAAAGACCTGAGGCAGGTGCAGGGCCTGAGAGCCCGGCTGGCTGGGCTCAGGGGGGCTCCCAGGGCAGCCTGGCCCAGGGAGCAATCGTGACTGCAGGGGATGCCGAGTGAGGGGCAGCAGCCCCCTCAGGACCTCCCCTCCTCTCTCCCTGGAAAGGAGCTGGGGAACCCGTAGTGCAAATCTGTGGATCACTCAGTTATGGAGGGAGGTTGTGCCCGAAAGTGGACATTGGGGTGCGCCCCCTCCACCACCTCGGCCTCCACCGCTGTCCTCAGTACAGCCGCTTCTCGTAACTGTGGGGACAAGGCAAGAGGGGGAACAAGAGTGGGTGTGTGGACCCTGCTCCCTCCCAAAACCATTTCCCCAGGGCCCCCAGATGCGGGAGAGAGCAGAGAGCGGAGGAGCCCTGGGATCTCAGCTGTAGCAGGCAGGAGGAGGGCCTGGAGCAGGCCTTGGGCTTCTGTCCTCCCCCAGGCCAGCGTTCCCTGAAGAACCATGCTGGGTCCAGAGATGGCCATGCTCCTTTGGGCCATCGCCACATCTGAGTGGACTGTCCTCAGTGCCCAGGGTGGAGGGACAGCTCAGGCAGGCACGGCCCATCCTCATGGAGCAAGCTCCAACCTGGGGCCGAACCTCTGCTGCCTGTATCTACACCTAGCCCCAGCCCGGCAGGCACAGTGGCCTAGGCTGATTGTGGTCACTGGGTCCAGTCTAAGATGGGGCAGCCTTAGGCCTGAGGTCACAGGCGTCTCTCTGCAGCCAGAAAGGGATCTGTGTTTCAGTTGGATGAGGGGACATTGCTGGTTTCCTCCACGATGGTGTTGGAGTTAGGGGGCCGGGGGGCCCAAACCCAGGGTCCACATCTCATGGCTATACCCCAGCACCCTTCCACCCCACCCAATACCCACCCCACCTCCA